>NC_051163.1:4089205-4374975 GCF_013339745.2 Dermacentor silvarum | reverse complement strand
AGTCGAATGTGAAAATGTATACACAAATAAAACTGCAAATAAAAATGGCTATATTTGGCTACGAAATATTTCGCACTTTTTTTCTGGTTGGCTACATTTGGGCTACAACTTCTCTAGCTTTTGGCCACGCCACCTCGTCGGACCTGGCAACACTGTGCACAGGACCGCATTGCCGAAGCATCGAGGAGGCTATGGCCGAAGGGTGGGGTCGCAGCGCAGGTTTAGAATCACTGGAAAAACAGAGTACCGCAAAGGTACGCGGCATGACGGCAACATTGGGTGGCGGCGGCCATGTTCCTTCCAGACCGCCGACGCGCTGTAGCGGTGCCAGCGTGCATTGAGTAGCGTTGACTTAACTGACGGATTTCCCCCCTAGATTTCGAGTCCCGTTTCGCGAAACTGGATTATTTTTGTGTTTTTCTTCAAGTGCATGCCACAAGTTACATCAAGATATCGACGGAATTGAACGTACTGCGCGGTAAGCGACGGAGCGTATAAAATGTGCGGCGATGGTTCCGATGCTCTACGAGCTATGTGCAGAGCTGCTGCAAACATACTTGTATGCGCCCAATGAATTCGCTTGAAACGTCTTTTACATGAAAACTGGGCCTTGAGGTTGTGCTTGCGCTAAAAACGCCGCTTGACAGCCGATGGAATGTGCAGTGGGTGTTCAGGTTGCCTTCATAGTGCTCGTTCGCGTCCTTTCGAAGTACAAAAGCAAGCAAATGTAAACAGCCAGGGGCGGATCCAGGTTTTTTCTGAGGGGGGGGTCAGCTTCTGTCAATGATGATGATGATGATAGTAGCCTTTCTTATTTACCGAAATTTACCGTTTTTGCTCACGGTAAACCCGCGTTTTATACGGCTAGAGCAACACCTGTAGCCCGCCGTGGTGGCTCAGTCAGCTCAGGCGTTGAGCACGAGATCGCAGGATCGAATCCCGGCCGCGGCGGCCGCATTTCGGTAGAGGCGAAATGCAAAAACGCCCGTGTCCTTGCGTTGTAGTGCAGGTTAAAGAACCCCAGGTGGCCAAAATTAATCCGGAGCCTTCCACTACGGCGTGCCCCATAACAGTAGCGCACCCAGGATCTCTACCAGGGGGGGTTTACAGTTTGCCTTAGGTTGCCAATACCATTTAAACAGCCCTAATTTGAGTTTCTTCACGGTAAATTGTCAAAAAAATGCGCTTTTTGCGCAAGTTTGCGAGTGTCAAAGGCGCAAGGAAAGTTGCAGTACTCAAAGGCGCATGGAAAGAAAAAGGGTTAAACAAAAGGGGGGTTAACTCGGCCTCAGGGGGAGGGGGGGGGGGGGTTACGACCCCCTAATCCCCCCCGTCGGTGCGCCACTGCCCCATAATCAGAACTCGTTTTGGTACGTAAAACCCCAGAAAGAGGAAGAAGAGCTGTAGCGAAGCCAGGTATCGGTTTCTCCGAGCTTATAGGAAAAGGACGTTACCCAATACAGCCATGTGCTTGGCGGCTGTGCCTGATAATACAGGGTGTTCAAGCTTTATGGTTTTCTTAAAATTAGGCACACGCGAAGACCACCTGTGCAAATAAGTTATGTGGCTAGGGGGGCACAAAGTGAGATGATAATTATCGCTGTGAGCAGCCCAATTAACTAAAATTGAACAACTATTTTTGGTTGACTGCAGTAAGTGGGTATGTTTGTATTGAAAACTTAGAGACAGTCGTGTTTCTACACAGTATCAGTCGGAATAATTATTCTAGCGTGTCCGTGCTCCGAGATATCCGACTCCAAATTTCAATTGTCGTACTGCGCAGAATAATCGAGTCGACGCGAGAGCGGTTTATGCTTTGCGTTGCTGTGGAAGGGAGGCATTTTGAACATTTTGAGGGCATTGACATCTTGATGGGTGAAGTGTTGTCATGAGATTTGTACTTCACAACACCAAACTGAAAGCGGCAGTATGAAATATACGTTAGCATAGCTAAAAAGGTTTCTGCTGTTGATGGTGCCGTTGTTACTCTTGATTTCAATAAAACTTACAATACTTGAAAATCAGCAGTCACTTTATTTGCGTAGCCCAGGCAAGGACCATGCCCGGTCGTCTAGTCACCATTACGCACGCGTACTGCCCTCCGGCTTCTCCGCTCGCGCCATTATTTCGGCATGGCAGCTGCCGCCATCTTTACAGGCTGCGCGGTCGTGTGTTACGACAGCAGTTACGGGTTCTTCGATTGTTTTTTTTTTTTTTTTTCATTTCACCAGCCGTGAGGGGAAGGGGGACAGTTATTATCTTTGCCAATGCCTCCGCCCCGTTGTCAGACTAAATGCCGCACGCAACAGCGGTGTCACATCAGGGAGGAGCTTTGCGCCGATCCTCACTCTCTTGCAAGTTGCATGCGTAATCATGCGAACGACAATTAAAATTTGGAGTTGGATATGTCGGAGCACAGACATGCTAGAAGAATTCTTCCAAGTGAAACTGTGTAGAAACACGACTGCCTTTAACTTTTTAATACAAACATACACACTTACTGACGTCAATAAAAAGTTAATTATTCAATTTTAGTTAATTCGGCTGCTAACAGCGATAATTATCATCTCACTTTGTGTCCCCCTGGCCACATAACTTATTTGCGCAGATGGTCTTCACGTGCCTGCCAGTGTCTAATTTTAAGAAAACCATAAAACTTAATTTTGAACACCCGGTATATCTAAGCCTGTATTGTTTCTTAAAATAAAATTTGGGATGATCTTTTGCAGGTTCGTTATAAATGCGTAGGCACGGGTCCATCTTTGGAGTTCTGTTGGGACACCTTGATTTCCTTAAGAAGATTCTTTGTTTTCGGCTGATACACCTTCGTTTGCTTTGAAGCTCCAACGCGGCAACCACTACGCTGGTTGTTTACGATATGCGAATCACCGCGTATGAAGACTCACGACGCCACCTACAAGAAGAACGATGTGGCGTAGTAGCCGAGAGCGCGAGCCAGCGTCTTCATGTTTTGTTTCCCACGCGACGTCATCCTTTTACACAAGGCGCGCATCTGCTCCCGTTTCTCTAACCACGCGACGCCATCCTAGGCCCGCGCGCTGGCGTTGGCCGCTGACGTCAGGCTCCCCCACTTCGCAGCCGCTGCTCGAGGCTTCGCCGCGCTCCGCGAAAACGGCCACTTAGATAAACCGATCCGGCGGCTTTGAGCCTCCTATGCATTAAAATGTACGACAATAAAACTGCGAAGTTACATTGAAAAACTTGTAGCGTACGAACGGTACTGTGCTCGTGCTGGGTATTGTCAACGTGTAACTGTGATCACAATGATTGCTACAGTTTTTAAAAAAAGTTGCCTATACGTAGTTCTTAGTTTAGCTGTTAGTTGTTATTATTTATATATGAACACTTCAGCGAGAGATCTCTTTCATTAAGCAGGTTGGTCGCGGAACCAATGACAGCCAGTGAGGCAACCGTTGACACCCCAAGGGGAAACTAAGTTTATCAGGCGCGAAGGCGCTCGCGCGGACATCGGCGTGCTTGGCAAAAGGGACGTCCCCTCATTCATTCGACGCCACCGACGGGACGAGTAAGGCACGGCCGGCGCCAGGAGGTCCAAGGTGTTCATGAGAAAAACTACGGCAACTTCGCGACACCACACTCCTACGGAATACAACTAAGCTTGTGAGCGAGCTAGCTTTACTTCTACAGGGCGGATACCAATGGTACTCGCGAAAAATACTTTTGAAGAATGCTGGCGGCCATATATATATATATATTTTTGCGACAGGGCCATCCCCCTGTCAGCGAGGGGGCGATGCAGAAATTTGAGGGGGGGGGGGGGGGGGGGGGTCAGGACATCCGGACATCCCCCCTGGATCCGCGCCTGTAAACAGCTTACTGCTGCGCTTGTTTATCTATATAATCGGAGCGAAGTGTACGCAGTAATTTTTATGTAGATTTATAAAGTTGCCTGTCACGTATCAGTGATAAAACGCCAGCAGCCTCTGCAAGCAAACTTCGCATCTTGTGGCTACTGGCGTGTTTGCGAATGCGTGCTTGTAATGTTCTCGTCGATTTGTGAAATAAGCTCTCTGAAGGTAACGTTGTAAACGACTGGTTAACAGCTTTTAATTAACGCGAAACTCAAGCAGGTATCCGCATACGGCTATAAAGAATGTGTACTAATGTTCTTTTTTTTTTGGTACCTTTGATAATGTCAACCTTTTAGTGCACTTAATTCCAATCTGTTACTGTGTTCTGGAGTATTGTGTTGACATTGCCAGTGCTAAACAGTGGTGCGGTTTTCCTATATTTTCGAGCATGCTCCTTTTATTGTATATCCTTTATGTGAATCGGATCATTAACACAAAAAGTCGTTTTCGAAAAAAAAGTTGCGAAGACACGGTAAAAACTAGGTTTCTGAAACGGAATTGTAGCATTGAGCACTTCTATTTTTTAAATGATGTTCTTGTCACTGCACTCACGGCATGAAAAGATGTATGAGGCTGTTTATAGAGGTGCTGTGCCAGTTGACAAGCATTCGTAATAATGCTGTAGCAGGTTTGCAATAAAAATTACTATTTTACAGCCTCCCTGTATAAGGGACACCATACCATTTGTCCCCGAATTGCTTCATGCTGTCAGCAAAATTCGCATTTTCAGAACAGCATGCAGTCACAAAGTAAGATGTGGAGGCAAGCAACATATTTATTTCACAACAGTCACAACAACAATTTATTTCGTCAAGCATGACAACAGCATACCGGTCTTCCGATTCGAATCTTGGTTTCTCAAAATCATCAGGAATGAAATGGTCCTATAGTTTTTCCATGGAGAAAACAAAGAAAAATAGGAATGTTAATAACCCTACCCTGTGACAGTGCTTAAAATATCTAAAGTGTAAGTAGTCGCAAAAAAAAAAGAGCCAGGAAATCTATAGAAGACATTTTGAAGCAACATTTTCTGTATAGACCTGGTGCTTGTTTAAAACACGTTATTCATGGGAACCGCCTCCTTTTATTCTGTAGCACAACACGCTCACTTGAAATGCATGTTGTTTCCATCGAGCCGCGCGAATCAGGCACTGCAGCTTGCTTGACATGTATACGTACGTTTTCTTCAAACAAGGCGCGCAAACCGAATGAAACAGTGGAGAGCTTGCTAGAAAGTTCGTACTGCGATGTTTTCAACAGCACTAAGTAGAGGAGCTTACTTGAAACATAGGTACTGAGTGATTTTCAATAGCGCAAAACAAAGCGAGCCGCGCGAACCGAACAGTTTACTGGAAACAATAGCGCAAAGCAGAGCGGGCCGCGCGAACCGGAGACGATTTTTCAATAGTGCAAAACAAAGCGAGCCGCGCGAACCGAACAGTTTACTGGAAACAATAGCGCAAAGCAGAGCGGGCCGCGCGAACCGGAGACCTTACTTGAAAGATAGGTACTGGGCGATTTTCAATAGCGCAAAACAAAGCGAGCCGCGCGAACCGAACAGCTCACTCAAAACCATGTGTGCTAGCTACATAGTGATCAATAGCCGCACCCAGAGTGATGAGCGTGAACTGGACAGGTAAAGTTTAACGGTCACACGCAAGTACAGTCACTTGAAAGCAATAACTGTCCAGCAAACTAGTTATACAAGAAACTTACCTCGCACAAGCGGGTGTTCTTCGAGGGCGCGAAGTTTTTGCGGCCAATTCTGTGGAGCCACGCAGAACGTCGTTCACCGTAGTCCTTCCCGCAAGGAATACAGAAAAATGCCTTCCCGGACTCCGTTCGCTTGCTACACCCGAAGGCGCAGCAACCAGGCATGATGATGGGTTATTTCTGACGCCTGTGTTCGCAAGCGCAACGCAAGCGTTGAACGAAACAGCGAAGTGCTCTCCGTAGGCGGTGCGTACACTACGGGTTCGACGTGCCAACTGAAAGGGCTTGGAAGAAATATGGCGGCAAAAGGTTACGTGACACGAGTGCCCCAATCACCGGTGGCCGCGGCAGGCGGCGGCGTGCGGAAAACAAATGCGATACTCTCCAGTGACTACGCTGGATGGATGGATGGATGGATGAGGCTGAACCCTTTAAATCGGGCGGTGGCATACGCCACCTAGCCATGACTATTAACATAATTTGTACTTTGTGGTGGGTGAAATTTCACCCCTGCCTTGATTTTATCCACCAATCAGATAACCTCTGTTCGGTTATTTCTACCCGCTTAAAGTCTATTTTGCCTTCACTGTCCCTAAACCCCAATGCTTTGAAAAAATCAGCCCCGTTGCCTTGCACTGTAGGGTTAAGCCCTTTACAGAAAAGTATGAGGTGTTCAGCCGTTTCCTCTTCTTCTCCACACGCACAGCACAACGTGGTATACCTTGGTACTTGACTCGGTACATCTTAGTCCGCAATACTCCCGTCCTGGCTTCAAACAACAA
This sequence comes from Dermacentor silvarum, assembly GCF_013339745.2. Taxonomy (NCBI): domain Eukaryota; kingdom Metazoa; phylum Arthropoda; class Arachnida; order Ixodida; family Ixodidae; genus Dermacentor; species Dermacentor silvarum. The sequence goes on along the minus strand of NC_051163.1, from coordinate 4,368,587 downwards.
AGAGCTTCCCCTAGAATTATCGTAGATATTTTCTTTGGCAATTTCTTGCTTGAAAGTTCGGTATGTTCCCAGTGCTGATTTCGTCTGCATCCCTGTTTTCCACAGACCCCTCTCTGTTTCCTTAACCTTTTTCTTAACCGCTGTTTCCTGGTTTGCACCCCTCCTGCAGTCCAAATATTTGATTGACAGCTTTCTGGTGAGCTTCCTCCATTTTGTATCAACATTCCTCATGTACAAATAACTGAAAACTTTCCTTGCCCACCGCTTTTCTGCCATTTCTCTCAATCGCTCCTCAAATTCTATCTTGCTGCTGGCTTCCCTGCCCTCGAATGACGTCCATCCCATGTCACCCTGTACCCCCTGATTTGGTGTATTTCCGTGTGCTCCCAGAGCCAGTCTACCTACCCCTCGCTGCTTAACTTCCAACCTTGCTCGAACCTCTGATCTCATGCACAGGACCGCATTGCCGAAAGTCTAACCAGGGACCATCACCCCTTTCCAAATCCCTCTCACCACTTCGTACCTATTGTAATTCCACAGTGCCCTATTTTTCATCACAGCTGCATTTCTGCTACCTTTAGCCGTTACATATTTTTCATGTTCCGTTAGGTACTCAGCCCCATTGTTTATCCACACTCCAAGATATTTGTACTTATCCACCACCTCCAGCGTATAACCTCCTGTATCCTATGCTCGCTGCCCTGATTATCATTAAAAATCATGACTGCCAATTTTTCTTTACTAAACTTCAAACCTAAGATATCTCCCTCTTTACCACAGATGTCCGTTAATGTCTGCAAGTCTCCCTTGCTATCAGCCATAAGTACAATGTCATCCGCGTACATGAGTCCTGGTAATGACTGTTTAATCCATTCTCCTTGCTTGAAAAAGGAAAGGTTGGAGCCAAGTCCGCTCCTCTCTAATTTTTTCTCTAATCCTTGTAAATACAGCATGAACAACAGAGGTGACAGAGGGAACCCCTGCCTGAGCCCCTGCTGCATCTCTATAGGCCCAGATACCTTGTTTTCCCATTTTATAAGCACCTTGTTACTTTTATAGATATCCTTTAAAAGATTTCTTACTCCATCTTCCACATCTAGAGTGCCCAGTATGTCCCACAAATCCTTTTGGATTACACTGCCATAGGCTCCCTTGATATCCAGAAATGCAAGCCATAGGGGCCTGTGTTCCTTTTCTGCTATTTCAATACACTGTGTCGATGAGAACAGATTATCTTCTAACCTTCTTTGTTTCCGGGACCCCTCTGCTTTGAATATCTGTGTTCCCTGGATGCTTCCTGACGTTTCTCTATGGCCTTCCTAACCTCCTCATCCCACCAGCTCTTGGGTTTACGTCTTCTGTTTCCTTTTGTCCTGACTCGTACCTTAGCAAGCTCTAGCTCAAATAACCCTGTTAAATTTGCATATGTCCATTCTGTTTTTGTATCCTCTGAAATTACTTCCTCAATTTTCTGGGTTGCTATTTCAAGCTGCTTTTCCGAGTAAAATATCCCACCTGGTTGTTCATCTTGCCTCCTACCTACTTTCATTTCCCTTCTAAAACTCACCTTAGTACGTTTGTGATCACTACCTAGACTTCTGGAGCCATATTCATCTATGTTCATTACATTTAGCATATCGTGCATCATATATGTGACATTAGTGCATAATCTATCGTCGACTGCAGGCTCCCTACCTCCCATGTTATGTGCCCTTCACACTTCTCCGTACTGTTGCATACAACTAAGTCATGCATTTCGCACATATCCAGCATCATGTTGCCTGTTGAGTCTGTGTACCCGTCCATGTCTTCTATGTGCGCGTTCATATCTCCTAGTATCATAATCTCGCACCCTTCTCCTAGCTCATTAATGTCACTTGATATGCATTCCAGCATTTTTTTGTTTTCCTCTTTGGCATTTGCTCCTGTCCACAGGTATACAAAGCCAAGGAGTGTCTGCTCTCTTGCAACTTTCCCTTTTAGCCATAAATGCTCCTTGCATTCCTGTCTGACCCTTTGCCAGTTCATACTTTTATGAATGAATGCACCAATTCCACCCCCTTTTCTGCTGCCCTCTGTTCTATTGCAATATTCCCATGCATAGTCAGGATTACAGGGAGGTTGCTCCATGTCCCTAAGATGTGTCTCCACAAACCCGTATACCATCAGCTTTTCCTACCTTAGTTGCTCGTCTATCTCCTCCCACTTCAGCCTATTCCTGCCACCTTGCATGTTAATGTACCCTATGTCAGAATGACCTTGCCTATGGTGCTTACGTCTATTTCTTCTCCAACCGATTCTACGTTTCTTGAATCTTGGGGACCTCTCTGGGTCCGTCTTCGTCTACACTGGTGGTCTTAGGGCTCTGGGTCCCCCCAAAAAAGCCGTAGCTTGGCGCCCTATCCTACTACCTACCCTCCCGCCCGTGGCACCACTGTAGTGAATGCCATCCTGTGCAAAAGGGTGGGAGCCATGCAGACTCGTACACTTCCCGGTTTACTTCCATTATGCCGTACCCAAGTGGTCGGCTCAGACCCCTAATGACCCGGTTAGCCTCAAGCACACTCCGTTCCATCCCGCTAGCCTGGCCCCGGACCTGTGGGATTGTGCATATGGTCTCATGCACATTCGCAGAGGTTTCTCTGAGTTTACGCAACCCAACCTCTAACTGTCTGTTTAGGTTCTGGCTCCTTCCCTTCAGCACATCGTTGAGACTAGCATGGATAACGACCAGATGTTCATGCTCGAGGTTGTCCGATACCACCTTCTGAGCTTTTGCCATTGCGTCAACCATGCACTTCCCTGACTGGACCTCCACCCTCACCCGCCCGTCTGCCTTCACTGTTGTAAGGACGCCCTCCTTAACCCTAGCTACGTTGGAGTCCCCCACCACTAGGACCCTTCGCTCTACACGTTTGCCTCCCGCCTGCGATTGTCGTCCTCCAGTTCGCGCTAGCTGGTTCTCCACCCGCCGTGCGCCACTGACACGTGACGATGTGCTCCCTGCCGTTCGTCCCTTCCCACCCGAAGCCTGCCGCACTACCTCGCTGTAGGGTTGTGGAACCACCGTGTTGCCGCCGGCTCTCGCCTGCTGTTCAACGGCCCCTAGGCGTCCCTCCCTGCTCTCATGGCATGCCTCTGCCTGAGTCTCCGCGCTGTCCCCGCCGCCCGCCTGAGCTGACCCGGGATTACGCGCCGCCTGTACCATTAGCGCCTCCACCCGCTCTTCCAGCACGGCCCGCTTTTCCCGTTCTTCTTGTAGCTAGCCAGCTATTCGCTTTACCAGGACGGCCTCGGTCCCCTCCCTAGCTGTGAAGCAACTCGCCGATCCGAGTTTCGAGCTCAATTCGCCGCTCTCGCTCCAACTTCAGCTCCCCTTTGAGCTCTTCCACACTGGCTGCCCATTCCCCTTCCATCCGCCGCACAGCCCCCTTAAATCCTTCACGCGACCTGCACGCGAAGCTAGCCTCCTCAGCGTCGGCTAAACTAGCTGGCGAAGTGCGTCTCGTCTAAATAACACCAACGTTTGCACTCCTCGCACTGCACCAGCTCGTCATCACCCCTGTCCTTCCTAGCCTGCCGCACCACTGTCCGCCCGACCACCTAACGAGAAAGCCCACCAAAATACCTGAACAAAGCCCCACGGTAAGCCGTACGGCAAACTCGCTATCCGGCTACCTCCGCTAGCTTCCCTAACGCGGTTTAAAACTGCCGCTTTACACTGCTTTCACCATGCAACACGTGCACCACAACCCGCTCCCCCCCCCCCCCCCCCCCCCCCCCCAAGAAAAAAAAAAAAAAGAACTATTCGCTACCTACTAACGCCCTACCAAACTAACCAAGAAACTAAAGAAGCATGAAAAACAATATATATAGATAGCTCGGGTACCCTAACACTTCTATCAACCAAATAAAAATAAAAACTCGACTCCACCCACCGCGCTCCCTTACGGCCTTTGCAGTGATGGATGCTGCCGCCTGCCGCCGCAACTGCGCTCCGGCAGGGCAGTATACCAGCAACATCTGGGTAACTACGGCTGTTATCTCGAATTTTAAAGCCTAATCTTTATTTTCAGTGCCAGTAGTGAACACCATAGCCTCATACGATATGGATGAAACGGCTTACGGCCTCTGATTGAAGCCGCAAGCCTGTAACGACGCTCGAAAGATTAAAGGGGAAGGTTAAGACAACACCCACAATTATTGAATACACATGTCGTTACTTAGGGAAAATGATTATCTCAGTACATGCACTTCAATTTATAAGAGAGGTACAGATACTGCGAGGCTACAACACAGATAAAAATTTTACAGGTACAAACTATTTATTTCCTGATCAATACAGTGCACTCTTGTACATTTTGGTGCCAACAACCTTCACATCACGTACTACATTAAAGCCTAAAATATTTTCTGGGTCGCTTATGCACATAAGCAACTGGTTCTTCATTTTTTCCCGTTACCATCTTTGTTTGATTTACTAGAAGTAGTCGGACAAATTTGTCATCAATCACACCACTGTGAATTTGTGTGACTATTGCCAACACCTGGGTAGTTCAAGAAGGGCGATTGTTCAAGGTAGAGTGCAGCGAGAAGTTGCAGCACTTTTGTTCGCGGAAAGTGCTTCGCAGCCGTTTCAAAGAAAGCCACAATGTTGTCCAAAAGTGTCAAACGCATGCGATTTGGGTGAAGCGTACACTTCGCCGGCAGTGTCAAGAGGTCTGATTTTCGAGCTTGATCATAACCTTTTGGCGAAAGGAAGTGCCAAATCACACACTCTCTGACAACTTCTGAATAACAAGGGCGTTTACTGCCATAGACTTCAATCTGGGGACGGAGAAAAACAGCCTTTTTCTCACGTTCCTGGGAATCGGCAACGATCTTTTTGACGGCAATATAGTGTTTGTCGTCGTTGTACTCTTTCATCTTTTCTTTCTCCACAGAGAGCTTTCTCAGTAGCCCGCCGCACTTCGAGTGCTGGTAGGCAACCTGAGCCCGAAACCTTTTCATCATGACCAGATAGTGAGTAGCTCGGTAAGCGTTGTTAGTGGTGGTTTGTGTTGAAGCACTTTGTCTCTCCTCGGTTACCTCCTCCCTGGCACCAAAATCTTCATGAGCAGACAACAGCAACTCCGCTTTTCGTTTCGATGAATTCCCAGGAGTTGGGGAGTCACGACATGCAGGGACCTTAAGCGGTCTCTTTGCAGCTGGCACCATGTAGGACGGACAGAGTTTGAAGATGGTCGGTTCAGCTCCCACAAGCAACTTCCGTATTCCACATCCGGAAACATAATCACTCTCAGTGAAGTGTTTGTACACATATACAGTTTACAGTTGATGAGGACTTTTCGTTGATGACGAGATTCTCACGGCAAATGTTTTTTCGCCACTTTGAACACAGTTCCGCATCGCTAGGAAATTGGTGAAAGTAAACACTCGGCGTCTTCCCCTGTTGATATTTGCAAAGGCACACAACAGTACACCATGGCTACAGTGATCGCGTTTGAGGCAGAAGGAAGAAACGACGCTTTCACGCTTGCAACGATCCTACGGAGAAAGCTCACACATTCAGCTGCAAAAGCTGGCACACAGTAGGTAGCACGCGAGGGATCGGCGACACAGGCATACTGCTTCAGACGCCGCCGTCAAGCACAGAAGTGGTGAAATAATTGCGCGCACAAAAGCAGCCCAAGCATCTAGACCACACTCATGTCGTGGGCATCAGCGGACAAGTCTGACGAACGTTGTGCGCACAAGAATCTCACCAGTCGCGGGACACCAGCATAGAATAAAGAACCAACTTGACAGAAGCTACTGAAGAAAATGGCAGCAGCAAAACCAAGCCCGCGCTACGGTGGCTACCCGCGCGACCCTTCGCTCCCACGGACACGATTAGGGAGCCTACATGCAACGCCGTTTTAAACAGCGCTTGAATGTAGGCTTCCTAGACGCGGTTTTAGACGCGGTGAGGTGGTAGCGACCTCTTGCGGCGAGCCATCGAGCTCATCAGGTTAATTGTCGGAGGCATGAGGGAGGTAGTGGCCGAATACTGCACCAGGGAGGCCAATTCCCGTTCCGGTGAGGGAGTGACTTTGATGAAGCATAGTGGGCCTTCCTAGTTTGGTTGCACCTGAACTAGTATATAGCCCCACTAGCTCTCGGCGATATATTTTTTCTTGCCGGTGTCAGGCACCACTCCATGCCTGAAAATGTGGTGGACTGGAGTAGGATTCGAACTTACGACCTTCAGATTTGAAGCCGGGTATTCTACCTCTGCTCCACGCCACCACCATCGCCATCGAGCTACTCGTCAGCAAAAAATACATTGACTCCCGTCGCGTTGCAAAGGCCGTAAGGGAGCACGGAGGAGAGTCGAGTCCTTTATCGAGTCCGGCCGTGGATGCGAAGGCCGTAAGAAGCGAGCGCGCGCGCCAGTCGAGCCCGGCCGTGGAACAACAAAGGTGACAGAGGTTACCCCTGCCTAAGCCCCTGCTATATCTCTATATAGGCTCAGAAACCTCGTTTTCCCATTTTATAAGCACCTTGTTACTTTTATAGCTATCTTTTAAAAGATTACTTACTCCATCTTCCACATCTAGAGTGCCCAGTATGTCCCACAAATCCTTTTGGATTACACTGTCATATAGGCTGCCTTGATATCCAGAAATGCAAGCCATAGGGGCCTGTGTTCCTTTTCTGCTATTTCAATACACTGCATCAATGATAACAGATTATCTTCTAACCTTCTTTGTTTCCGGAACCCATTTTGTAGTTCCCCCAGCACGTCCTCACCCTCCACCCATGCCTGCAGTCTGTCCTTTATAATCTGCATCACCACCCTGTAAACCACTGACGTCACTGTTATGGGACGGTAGTTGTTTATGTCGGCTTTGTCCCCCTTTCCCTTATATATCATGCTCATCCTGCTCAGTCTCCACCCGGCCGTCGGGGGCTTTACCGTCCATTATCATTTTGCTCACTGCCTCTCTTAATTAATGCTTTCTTAGATTTTGGGCCCAATGTCTTTATTAACATAATTGCGATGCCATCGGGACCTGTCGACGTGCTACTAGGAACCCTCTTCTCTGCCCTTTCCCACTCGCTTTGTGCCAGTGGAGCCACTGCACTAACTAGTCTATCCTCACCTGATTCAATCAATCAATCAATCAATCAATCAATCAATCAAGTTGTTTATTTCATATTTGTATTACATGTTTCATAGTGTATTATACAGAAGGAGGCCCAAAAGTCGAAACTGCAATTAGGGCCTCCTACAGCAACATGAATAGAGTATATTAAAAAAAGGGCATACACAACAATCCGAGTTGCAAAAAAAGAAAACAAAAAAGTAGAAGAAAAAGGAAACAAAGAAAAGGAAGAAAATAATAAAAATAAATAAATAAAAAGCAACAGAAGAAAAAAATATACAGTGATACAGAATGGCTAAGGATTCAAGGATTCAAACACATGCTCCTTTAACATTTTTTTTTTTTTAATTTATACAACGACATCGGTGACTTAAGCGGAGGAGATAGGTTATTCCAAATTGATATGGCAAGGAAAGTAGTCGTTTGCTTGCCGTAATTAGTCCGTGCATTTGGTAACAATAAATTGTTTGACAGAGCAAAACGCGTCATATTATTGTTAGTAATTATGTCCTCGGGAAGGAAATTAACACATCCATATCTATTAATGGCTTTGGATTGAGCACATGCTACGTTTCGTTCTTTAAATTTTTCTGTCATCATTGTTCTTATATGTTCCATTGCCTCATCTCCTTCTAGCTGAACACCTTGAGCTGTAACTATAAACCTCTGCTCTAGGCTAGTCTTATTACTCAAGGAGTTGAGATGTTTCCAAAATGATGTTTCCACCACGACCTAGAGGAGGTCGTGGTTTCCACGTGATGATGATGATTTATTGGCATCCCCTTTGAAACAGGGCGGCGACAAATAGTCACCTAGCCTGCTTGATTAATTTAATCAGGTATAATATACATGTTCTTTATCTAGCATTTTTGTATATCTCTCATTATTTTTCTTTTTCAAAAATTTACCTTGTACCGCTACCTATGATTTTAAGAGATCAGGTCGTATCCATCTTTTCCCTGCTTTTTTTCCACCAGTACTCTAATCGTCTCTTACTGATCTCTATACGGCTGATCTGTTGATGTTTCCTTCCACTTTAAACCCAAGCGCTTCTGGGAGTTGCACGTTACCTACGGTTCTCGCTGGGTGAATCCCGTCGCATTCCATCAGGATGTGCCGAGTGGTCTCTGGATCTTTACTGCAGCATACACATGCCTCATCTAAGCCGCTATTCTGGACATTCCGCCATTTTCTTCGAGGCGTGACGTAGGCGCGACGCTTACAAAATGGCGCTGATGGCCCCGATTTGCTTTCGTAACGTGACGCAAATTTGACGTTTTGCCTAAGAAACTGTAATGTAGGCATTGGACCTAGCGTTCTTGATAAAGCAAAACAGTTTTTTCCCCAGTAAAAATAAAGTAGCTAGCTCAAAGCGTACGATTATTCCATCAAAATCGTTTCTCGCTTCCGTCGTCTGCATGCGCACAAGCCATCGTCTACTTCATTAGCTAGGATGTGTGTCCCCGGGAAACGGAATGAGTCATCGTATATTGGCGCCGACGCGCTTGCTTTCCACCTTGAGACAACATACGCGACCTACCAGTGATGATGAGCGCACGCTCTAGGCCGCGTTATCGCTATCTCGTGAAACGCAAGTGACTCGAGAAGCGGCTGAATATCATCGATAGCGTTGCGCGCGCCACAGGTATCCGCGTGCGCGATGCAAGCGCCGGCACTGCCATCTCTTGTTCACACCGCTGTTCACTCGCACCGCGAGAGGAAACTTAAAGGCGCGGCCTTTTTCTAAATTAAAAAGTCGCCGTTGTCATAGCCTTTGATGACGCGAAAAGTCATTAATATTGATTACTATACAAACACAGTAGTGAAAAGTGCAAAAAGTTGCAGACAGTTTGTTAGTTTCAACCAATATTATGTCAAATAAACGTGTTTTTAATGAAAATGATGGTTCAAAATACAAATGTCAACCCCACCCGAGAGCGATGCAAATGCTATGAGCACGCGTTGTGAACAAAAGATTTTCATGGCCCCAAATGACAGGGAAAATGCGGCGATACGCATGCATCTCGACTATCACTGCATATGGCCGCTCATTACCACAATTCGCGCGGCTCGTCGCACCACAAATTATGGCGGAAAATCTCTGCAATGGCGGCCCAGCGCAACGTCAAATTGACGTTTACGAAACAGTTCTTCCTGTGACGCTCTTCACATGATGTTCCTTCAGCTAATCAACAAGCTGACATGCCGGCTATCTTGGAACGCCGCCACATATTCGCGAAATTGCAGATGCATTGCACGGGTTTCTGCACGCTACCGTCCACTTTCTTCTTAAGTGCTAAAGTCGCAATGTAGGTGCCAAGGACCACAAAAATGTATTAGTCAATAAAATTTGCAGCTCCACGTCACGTTTCGTCATTATGATGAAAACGCAAAATTGCATTTTGCAAAACTTCCGTTTCCCGGCACAAATTTCCGTTACCCGGCACAAATACGTGACCTCTGGACAGCCAATGAGATAGTCAAGATGGCGGATAATGGCGGCCTTGCAGCCGCCACGCGTGTCGAGAATAGATCCTCTAGTTCCGAATATTTGTTCCGGTATGTTTTGGTCCTTAGGCATCCGGCTCGAGCCTCAAATAGCAAGGCACTGCCCTTTGTATTATCGTACAGATTTTCCCTTCTAATTTCTTCTCATTCTTGTAAATCTCCATTGTCATTTTTGTTTCTATTCTTTGCATTCAATTCACGGTCTCTATTTCTCTCACTTTCTTTCTGATGACTCCTGGTTGTCTATTTACAGTTTCGATTATCCTGTACTTGGTTGCCAACTTCCTTGACCTCTTCCTCCATTCTGTGTCCACGCTTTTCATGTACACTCTAAAAACAGTTGCACCCTTTGGGCTGCATTTTTGCCACACAACAATAATCGTCATCTGTCTTGCTTGCGTTTCCTATCTTGAAAACTGTGCACTTGCTACTTTCCTGTCGAGAACGTTGTGTCACGCTGATCACGCTCTTGTCTTTCGTGACCTAGAAGTGCCGGGCGCACAGCGTTAAAGAAAGGAAAGCCACGCAAGTCAGATGACGATTACTGTTCTGTCGCAAAAATACGCCCCAAAGGGTGCAACTGTTTTTACAGTGTACAGATACTTGTGCACTTTAGCCGCCCATTTATTTTCATCCATGTTCCTGAGCCTTTCTTCAAAACTAATTTTGCTCTGTGCTTCTCTGACTTCAAAAGCGGCCCAACCCATGTCACCCTGCACTGCCTCATTTGTGGTATTACCGTGGGCTTCCAAAGCCAACCGGCCTACTGATCTATGGTTAACTTCCAAACCCGACAAGACATCCGATTTTAACCATATAATGGCATTTGCGAATGTTAGCGCTGGCACCATTATTCCTTTCCAGATTCCACGCACCACTTCATACTTCTTGTGGCCCCACAATGCTCTGTGTTTCATTATTGCTGCATTTCGCTTCCTCTTTATTTTCATATTATCTTGGTGGTTGCTTGAGTAATTCTTTCCTTCGTTTATGTGTACGCCGAGGTACTTATATTACTTTACTATGGGTATTACTTGCTGTTGAATTGACACCACGAAGTTACTCGTCTCTTCATTAAAGATCATAATTCCTGATTTCTCTGTGCTAAACTTAAGGCCTAGATTTGTCGCTGCATTCCCACATATATTCGCAAGTATCTATAAATATATTTTATTGTCCGCTAGTAAGACAATGTCGTCTGCGTAAATCAGTACAGGGACCTTCTGTTGCACCATTTGTTCATTACGTATGTATAGGGTTGTTCGTTTTCGGGTAAAACCCGATTTTACCCGATTCTTGCACCCCGAACAAGTTTCAGGAGAATCGGGTTAAACCCGATTTCTCCCCGAATAAACCTCCCTGTAGCGATCTGCACAATCGTGAGTTGCTGCTAACTCGTGTTGATGCTCTTCCCCTTCTCTTCTCACCACTACCTGTCTCCTTTGTCACCCCTTTCTCCTCTCTAATCTTTACATCCCCTCCTCCCCCCCACCCCCGCACTGGGTTGTATGCAGGTGAGCCCACATTTGGGCTCACTCTCTCGCGCGACACCCTCCTCTCACCGCCAAGCCCCCGCCGCCGCCGAGCCGACGCAGCGGGCAGCCAAGCCCCATACTCCCCCACCCCCTCCCCGGGCCTGATAAGGTGTCGGCACCTCACGCCAGACAGTTTCGGGCCCTTTTCTCTCCTTCTTCCCCCCCCCCCCCCAAAAAAAAAAAAAAAAACCTCGAAAGAAAGAAGAAAGAAAGAAGCCACTGCACTCAAAATCCTGTTTTGACAGGAGCAGCAAAATTCTGGAAATTGTGGTATTGCTCTTTTTCGAAGAACTTCTAAAAAGGGTCACGTTTTTTAGTGGGTGGGGATAAAGACGAACGAGAAGAGAATGTGAACAAAACGCGATCCAAGGTTGGTCTCTTAGGTTTTCTTCCAGTTTTTCTGTGACGAAGTGAATCAGGCTTCTGATTGGTGCGAACTCTAACCAACGAGACGCATATCGCCATCCTCACTTAGCATTACCAGGCGCGTCTTGTGAGCGCAAAGCCACCGTCGCGGACATAAGGCGGCACCGGAAACTTCAGCGTGGAGATGGGAAGAAAACGAAAGACACTGGATGACTGGTGTAAAGAACATGAAGATCTCCAGATCGCAACGAAAGACAGTGAAGGCACCCGCACGTTAGTGTGCAAATATTGCAACACCGAGATGGTCACCGATCCAGCGAAGAAGCCCTACGACCGAATTCGTGAGCATCTAATGTCATCTCGTCATAAGAAGTTCAAGACGGCTTCCAAGGAAGCTGAGACTGCGGGAACGTCTCAGCAGTCGCTTTTTGATATGTCCTGTAGACAGCGTGCGAAAGAAACTGAAGCGGACGGCGTTATCCATGACTTTGTTCGTGCCCTAGCGTACAGCGGAATAAGCATGCACCAGGCGGACGGACCGCTGGGAGACTTCGCACGCAAATACTGCAAGGCCGCGAAGACCATGCCAACAGGACAAAGACTTCGGCTGAAATACCTGAAAGAAGCTTTTGACAAGGACATGGAGAAAATCCGCGATGATATGCGAGATGTGAAAGTGAGCGTCATCGTCGATGAATCCCCAGACATCACTGGTGTGCCTACCATCAACACTCTCCTGTGCTACTATAGCCAGAAAAACGTGAAGAAGCACGTTGTTTTGGTCGACGTCGACAGGGTAAATGCATCGAACAGTTACACGGTGGCCAGTGCAGTTAGCAAGGCACTCCTGACGGTTGGCAAGACGTGGAAAGACGTTGTGGCAGTAGCCACAGACTCAGCGGAGTACATGCGAAAGATGGTTCGAGAAATCTGTCAGGCTGAAGGGATCCAAATCTTGCATGTGAAAGATATAGCACACCTTATTCATGTGAGTGTTGACCATGCCATTTCTTTACCATGCATGTCTGATGTTCGATCCGTAGTGATCAAGTTTGGAGCGTTATTTAAGCACGCTAACAAGCTTTACCAAAAGTACACTGAAATTTGTTCTTCTAATGGCCTCTTTGGACCTGACATTAAGAAGCCACCTTCTGTTGTCCCGAATCGATGGCAAAGCTTCTACAAGGCACTTGTGGTAGTCGTAGAAATGTGGAGCTCGTTAACAGAACTTGCTGAAAGCTCGCATGATAGCAGCAAAGCGGAAGCTATTCGAGGGATACTTTCTGAAAAAGAAGTTGTTTATGCGAAGGCAATCTTGATGAGAGATGCACTCGGCCCACTTTTGGAAGCCCAGAAAACGCTTGAAAGTGGGAAGCTTTTGATGCCCAGCTTTGATCACCTGGTAAACGTGAAGCTGCAGCAGATTGTCGGGGAGCTTTCGGCGATGATCGGTAAAAGCGATCAGGCCAAAGCTGTTTTGTCTATGTTACCCAAGCGCAGCGCTAATTTAGTAAAAACATGTTCTGAAGAGTTCTGCACGAAACTCGCCACAAAATGGCGCTGCACTCTTGGACGGAACGTCTCAGAAAAAGAGGAAAACCAGCTAACTTTGTGGAAGTTGGGAGCCGTCCTTGATCCGTTTCAGAAGCGTCTGCTGGGGCAGTCATTTGAGGACTACCGACCTCTGTTCATGTCCGTAACCGACAATGTAGATTCCCTTAATGACGAGTTCAACCAGTATTTGCTGGAAGCGAGCCCCACAAACCCAGCTGTCGAACTAATCGAGTATTGGCATGACTCTACTTCTCGCTACCCAAGGCTTGCAAAAGCTGCACTGACATTGTTGTGCCTAGCTAATGGTAGCTGTGATGTGGAGAGAACTTTCTCCCAGCTGAGATATGTTCAACGACCGGACAGATCTCGAATGGAGACTGACATGTTGCGCATGCAGATGATAATGTATGTCAACAAGGACGTGTAAAAAATCGATGACCAGATTTTCGAGAATAAAATGTATAATTTCTAAGAGTCAATGTTTACTGATTCATTCATTTTCAAACACCACTGATTCATTTTCAAACAAACACAAAATTTCGGGTAGTATACTGTATTTGCTATAATACTCTGGTGTCTGTCCCAATTACCAGCTTGAAACACCAAATTTAACGTGTTATACTTAAAAAGCCCGTGATACGTTTTGATAAGCTCAGTGTAAGTTCTGATAAGTACAACCGTATATTTAACCCGAAAAAACCCGAAGTAAGGAATGGTTTCGCAAAAAAAACCGATTTTTCCCCGAATATCAGTTTGAAAAATACCGCCCGATTTTTACCCCCCGAATTTGAAAAAATATAAAACCCGAAAACGAACAACCCTACGTATGTAGGATAAATCAAAACCTAATTCGCTGCTTTCCAGTCATCTTTCTATACTCTTGACGTAAAGCGTGAACAACAATGGTAACAGAGGGCATCCTTGCTTCAATCCTTGGTGAATTCCCACCATTTCATTTCCTTTTCGACCTTACCATACCACTTGTACTTGGTTGTCTCTATATATCTCCCTCAGCAGCTCCACGAAATCGTCATCTATGCCTTCGTATTGAAGAATATCCCACAACAATTCCCTGTCTACAATTGTCATAAGCTCCTTTAATATGTAGAAATGCTGTCCATAAAGGTATTTTCTGAGCTACTGAAATCTCTATGCACTGAGTTAGTACAAACATTATCTTCTAAGCGTCGGCCTGGCCTGAACCCATTCTGTAGTTCCCCAATACATCGTTTTTCTCCACCCACTTCGACAGTTCTAATTTTATGGCTTGCATTGCCATTCTATATATCACCGACCTTACTGTAACTGGCCTGTACGAGCTCGTCTTATCCTTATCTCCTTTGCCTTTGTAGATGAGATTCATCTTGCTTTCACGCCATCCAACGGGAATTTTCTTTGTTATAATCACTTGATCTATCGCATTAGTCAGCAGTGCCTTGCTTTTGGACCGGGGTTTTTGATTAGCTGTATTGGGATTTCATCGGGTCCTGCTGTCGTGTTGTTAGGGACATTTTCTGCTGCCTTTTTCCAATAAATTTTGATCTCTCAGGCCTCTCTACTGTTCCTGGATCTGTTGTCTGAACTACGCTTTTTCTCGTGCCGAAGTTATCCCTGATAACGTCGGTGATGTACCGCAGCGCATCGTCGCCTTCATAGATGGGGCGAAATGCGAAAACACCCGTTTACTTAGATTTAGGTGCACGTTAAAGAACCCCAGGTGGTCCAAATTTCCGGAGTCCCCTATTACGATGTGCCTCATAATCAGATCGTGGTTTTGGCACGTAAAACCCCATAATTTAATTTTTTAGATGTTACCTTCTTCATCCCTTATAGCCGTTTGCGAGTTTCTAGTTGGAGCTCCGAGTGCTTTTATATGGTTCCAGAATCTTTTTGGAGCGCCTTTGTCTCTTTTGTGAATGTTATGCACCCAACGTTCACTTGCGCATTTAATTTTCTCTTGCACGAGCTCACTCGCAATCCTTTTCTTTTCTCGGTATGTATTTCATCTAAGGATCACCTCTTCTTGTAATCCCAACTTTTTGGCTTCTCGGTGAGCCCTAGATGCCTCTTTACGCTCTTCTATAGCTTGTTTAATTTCCTTGTTCCACCACTTCCGTGGTTTCCTCTTTCCAATCCAACAATTGTTTTGCCGTGTCCGCCTTATATCATGCTGCATAACGTCCACCAGTTCCTTATATTCCCAGACTGCTGTAGGAAAATCCTCAATTTTCTTCTCTATGTTGTTTGCGATCTCTATTGTTTGCTCGTCATTCATATTTAAAAGCTCTGAGGGTATTGGTTCATGTTCTGCGCTAGTATCTCGCCCAAACTTTAATGCTAAACGTCTATGATCGCTTCCCAGGCTATTTTTTCCATTTTCGTCTATTATCATTTGGTCTAGTTGTCCGTAGACCATTTCCGAGACTAAGGCGTAGTCGATACATGACTGCCTGTTTCCGCATTGCCACGTTACCTGTCCATGACACTTATTCTCCCTGTTAACTACTATAAGGTTCTGTTCAACACACAGATCCAGCACTAGAGAGCCGTTGTCATCAGTATACCCGTCTAAATCGTCCATGTGTGCGTTCATATCTCCAACTAATACCACCTAGCTGGCCCGATTTACTGAACTCATTAATATCGCTTCTAATGTAATCAACCAATTCCTTATTTTTTTCTCTGCTATCACTACCTGTCCATAGGTAAGCCACTCCCAGCCACGTCTTTTTACCTTGCCATGTGCCGCTAATCCATAAATGCTCTTTACATGTCTCGTTTACCCTTTGCCACTTCAGACCTCGCCTAATTAGTACGCCTACGCCTCCGCCTTTCCTTGACCCGGTCATTCTATTGCACCCTTCCCATACAAAATTGTCAATAACAGGCGGCTGCTCCAAATCTCGTAGATGCGTTTCGGTCAAGGCGTACACGCTAATCGCTTCATCATTCAGCTGCGTTTGAATTTCAAGCCATTTTTCCTGCTTGCGACCACCCTGCATGTTCATGTAGCAAATTTTACCTTCTCTATTCTTATCCTTTCTGCGTCTTTTCCTGACTCCTGGTCGTCTAATTCTGCCCTTTAGTGGTGTTTCGCTACGTTCAATACTTAATCCTGCTTCCTGATTGCCTGGGGCCCGCCGAAAAAAGCTACAGCTCACGCCGCGAATCGACGTCCGACCGGTGTTGCTACTCTTTCACTAAAATGTATCCCGTCACGCACAAAAGCGCCTTCGCGGCCTGCTCGGTGCACTTCTCAGTTGATGTCAATGACCGTAAAATTCATTGCTTTAGCTAGAGTCCAAATTTCCCTCTTTACTGCAAGAACTGCCCTTTCAATTTCATAACCCTGCCTTTCAACCTCTGGCACCGTGCACACCGCGATTTGTACTTCCTTTGAAACATTCCGCAGGTCGGTGACCCCTTTGGCTATTTGCTTTGTGATCCCTGCTCCTCGTCCGTGCAGTACGTCAATCATTCCGCCCATTATCACCAATAGGTGTCTCTCTTCCATTGTGTCCCGCAGAAATAATGAAATAATGAAACACAGAGCACTGTGGGGCCACAATAAGTATGAGGTGGTACGTGGAATCTGGAAAGGGGTAATGGTGCCAGCGCTAACATTCGCAAATGCCATTATATGCTTAAAGTCGGATATATTGGCGGGTTTGGAAGTTAACCAAAGATCAGTAGGGCGGTTGGCTTTGGGAGCACACGGTAATATCACAAATGAGGCAGTGCAGGGTGACATGGGTTGGGCCTCTTTTGAAGTCAGAGAAGCACAGAGCAAAATTAGTTTTGAAGAAAGGCTCAGGAACATGGATGAAACTAAATGGGCGGCTAAAGTGCACAAGTATCTCTACATGAAAAGTGTGGACACAGAATGGAGGAAGAGGTCAAGGAAGTTGGCAACTAAGTACAGGATAATCGAAACTGCAAATAGACAACCAGGAGTCATCAGAAAGAAAGTGAGAGAAATAGAGACCGTGAATTGGATGCAAAGAATGGAAACAAAAAGGACAATTGAGATTTACAAGAATGAGAAGAAAGAAATTAGAAGGGGAAATCTGTACAATAACACAAAGGGCAGTGCCTTGCTATTTGAGGCTCGAGCCGGTTGCCTAAGGACGAAAACATATCGGAACAAATATTCGGAACTAGATGAGACATGTGTATGCTGCAGTAAAGATCCAGAGACCACTCAGCACATCCTAATGGAATGCGACGGGATCCACCCAGCGAGAACCGTAGGTAACGTGCAACTCCCAGAAGCGCTTGGGTTTAAAGTGGAAGGAAACATAAACAGATCAGCCGTAGAGATCAGCAAGAGACGATTAGAGTACTGGTGGAAAAAAAGCAGGGAAAAGATGGATACGACCTGATCTCTTAAAATCATAGGCAGCGGTACAAGGTAAATTTTTGAAAAAAAAAAACCGTTGCCGTGGAGGTTGCTTGTAAACATGTTTGAAAGGCGCGCGATGAGCAAAAGGTAGTCCGTCCCCACCGCACCTGCGTTTTCGCAGAAGAGTTTAGCCACAGCCTCCTATATTATCTATGCCTGCTGGTTTTTTGTGCTCATAGGTGACAAAAAAAAAACTAAAAGTGAATAAACATTGTGTAAATACATATATATGTTAGTGTTGTAATAAAATAGCAATATAAAGCGATCGTCGTCAAAACTTGAGATGGGGGCTTCACTTACGTATGGGTCTAAGGTGCGCTTTTTGAAAGTTTTTGAAAATAAACCTTGCATTTTCGACGATATAGCTGCAAGGAAAAACTTAAGGAAAGCAGCGAAACATTCACAGCGACGTTTCCAATTCTGCGGCTTCCAAAAAAGAAATCGTCTGCTACCACTATAGTACCACGCAACCGCCGATTCAAACCTTTATTATTACAAGAGCATGAACAACTTTCGTCGTCCGTGACGAGGTTTGCCGCTCCCTTTAATATGGGATTCTTACATTACGTAGGTGGCGCTGCCATAGACGGCTGCCTTTTCGCGCTCATCCGGCAGGCATAGATTGTGGTTCAGCACGTCGAACATCGACAAATCGCACGCACGAAGGGTCCGGCGGCCTATTGACCCTTTTCGCGGAGCAGTTTGTTTTAGAGAAACGAGATGGCGCTCACGACGGCGCGCCATACGTCTCCTCAGCGACCGCGCACGAATACGAAACCATTACCGCTTCTACCTTGCTTCTGTGCGATCAGCTGTCGGAAATGCAACTGAGTTTTCGCTAACACAACCTGCTCCAATCATGCTAGAATAAATCATGTGGATTTAAGACGTGTGCAGTAGTTGGCTGCAAAAATAGTGACTGGCATGTTAAGGAATGAAATGAATCTGTGTGGCCAAGTTCGCGGACCGCTGCTGCAACTGTCTGAACGTGTTACCGGCACTTCGAGATGCACGGCTTTCCTCGAGGATCCAGACATTTGCTCATCCGCCAGTCTTGTATCGCTAACCTTCAAAGAAAGGGCTTCATCCCCAGAACGTCGGCAAGAGTGAGTACCACTCGTTAAACAATGACAAAGGAAGTAGCGCCGCTTCCTGTCATAATAAGTTTCGCGCACGTTATCTATACACATCTGTCCCAAATGGCAGGGAAACTTACGCCCGCTCTATCGCCGACGTATCAAGAATAAGTGAATGAGCGCACACAAGCTTGAATATATGCGCACTGCATACGCACTATAAATGACGGACTACACCGATGGCGCACGAGTAGTCGAAGCTGAATGTTTCGTGACGGTCCACAAGAGTAAGCGAGTTACTAGCTGTAATAAATATTTGCTACAAGGTATTACGATGTACAAAACAGCTACGTTTCAAGCCTTGTGCGCAGCAAGAATAAATCTATCGGAACTGAGCACGCCCGTGTGCGATTAGGCAGAAAATGATCAGATAGTGGCCGCACCGATCGAGGAACTTCACTGAGTCAGAAACTGAAAGCCACTGCTTCAAAATATTTGCCGAATAAAGAACAAAGAGCAAAACACACTAATCCCGACTGAATTCATGAGCGGAATGTTTGGATAGCTTGGAATACATATTTAGCCCTGCTTTTAGAACAAGCACCATATACGCTGCTCGCACCGTTTCGACATAGCTTAATCAGGTCCGAAAGCGCTTTGCATGTTTTCTGAAGCTGTGATAAAAGCTTCGTGTCGTCCACCTAGTCACCGCGCTTACGATATCTCCAAACACAGATGTTTTCTAAGCCGCGCCGGCGTCATACACTTCCATTGTAAACAAGGAGGCAACGGAGGCAGTTGAGGCAAGCAATGGACGCGTCACCACATGATCAAACATGGCAGCGCCCACGGGATCGCCGCGAAAAGGGTCAATAATTGCCGCTGCTGCGAATTCGCAAGTGCAACGCTGCAGCATTGTTTTACAGCGTTGCATGTAGGCTCCCTAGTTTTTCCGATAAATGAATGAAAAGCACGTACCTGCTCACAAGAAGCTGACAAACAAGGACAACATATATGGGTAGAATTTACTTGTACTTACTAATTGAATTCAAGAAATGATAAATTAATAGAAATGAGAATGGAACTGGCCGCAGGTGGGGAACGATTCCATGTCTTCGCATTACACGTGCGATGCTCTTGACTACCATCTCAAGCAGGCTACGTGACTATTTGTCACCGCCCCATTTCAAATGCGATGCCAAATATCATCATCATCATACAAGAAACTGCGGAGGGCGCATGAACGATCGTATCGTATCTGGCGTATGTCATTTATTCTATGCGTAAGTTTCGTTGGTTTCATAACATGGTTGTCACGAGGGTTGGCACCGCCTCGGTTCCTGTGGTAGCCACCTTACCTGTGGTTCCAAGAAGTTCGGGTTACGACCGCTTGTAGCGCTACGCCAGACTGGCTCAGTCTTTGCAAGGAATCTTTGCAAGGAAGACTTGCATGGACATCTGTGGTAAATAGGGAGGTAGCTTAGGTTTGAAGTGTAGTAAAGAAAAATCGGCAGTCTTGATTTTTAATGATAATCAGGGCAGCGAGCATAGGATACAGGAGGTTACGCTTGAGGTGGTGGATAAGTACAAATATCTTGAGTGTGGATAAACAATGGGGCTGAGTACCTAACGGAACATGAAAATATGTAATGGCTAAACGTAGCAGAAATGCAGCTGTGATGAAAAACAGGGCACTGTGGAATTACAATAGGTACGAAGTGGTGAGAGGGATTTGGAAAGGGGTGATGGTCCCTACTTTGACTTTCGGCAATGCGGTCCTGTGCATGAAATCAGAGGTTCGAGCAAGGTTGGAAGTTAAGCAGTGAGGGGTAGGTAGACTGGCTCTGGGAGCACACGGAAATACACCAAATCAGGGGGTACAGGGTGACATGGGATGGACGTCATTCGAGGGCAGGGAAGCCAGCAGCAAGATAGAATTTGAGGAGCGATTGAGAGAAATGGCAGAAAAGCGGTGGGCAAGGAGAGTTTTCAGTTATTTGTACATGAGGAATGTTGATACAAAATGGAGGAAGCTGACCAGAAAATTGTCAATCAAATATTTGAACTGCAGGAGGGGTGCAAACCAGGAAACAGCGGTTAAGAAAAAAGTTAAAGAAACAGAGAGGGGTCTGTGGAAAACAGGGATGCAGACGAAATCAGCACTGGGAACATACCGAACTTTCAAGCAAGAAATTGCCAAAGAAAATATCTACGATAATTCTTGGGGAAGCTCATTGTTGTTTGAAGCCAGGACGGGAGTATGGCGGACTAATATGTACCGAGTCCCCCTTCTAGTGCACTGTAATACAGTGTACTAGTACGCTGTAACCGAGTCAAGTACCAAGGTATACAGTTGTGCGGTGCGTGTGGATAAGAAGAGGAAACGATTTAACACCTCATACTTTTCTGTAAAGGCCTTAACCCTACAGTGCAAAGTAACGGGGCTGATTTTTTCAAAGCATTGGGGTTTAGGGACAGTGAAGGCAAAATAGACATTAAGCGGGTAGAAATAACCAAACGGAGGTTATCTGATTGGTGGCTAAAATCAAGGCAGGGGTGAAATTTCACCCACCACAAAGTACAAAATATGTTAATAGTCATGGCTCGGTGGCGTATGCCACCGCCCGATTTAAAGGGTTCAGCCTCATCCATCCATCCATCCACGTCGGCCGCGACGGTAGCAGCCGCCGTCGCGGCCTGGGCGCTGCGTGGAATGCGAACATCCGCGCGCGCAGCTTAATATGCAATAACAAATAAAGCTTCGTAATATACTCGCTCGTGCATGGTGGGAAATGGCGATTGAGTAGCTATGCTAGCCCTTTCGTAATTGAAAGGCGCCAAGGTCACAATCCCATTAAGCGCGCGTCGATGGTAGATTTTTTTTTTTTTTTTTTTTTTTTTTTGTAGCTCAATTGCTTTTAGCCGATTTACTCCCGCTGACACCTTATCGAACGCAAAGCAAGAAAATTCGCAGTGGTAACTCGGCAGCAAACATTTTATTTTTGCCACACTGTTTACGCAAACGACTCATTTATGAAGATCGAGTGGCTCACAACCCGTTTAAAATTAACAAACCATTCTCAGCCATCGATGATGTTTTGCTACGCGATGCACCTGAGCTGGTGCATTTTTTTTCTCACGAGAAAAAAAATTAAATATTTCACAAACACTTCAAACATAACGTTGTCAGCCTTATGTCATTCTCTGCTTAGTGACGCGCCTGAACTTCAGGTGCTTCTTCTTTTCACGGGAACACTCTTTGTTGAGTATCTCTTCGTGTAGCACGTCGTTTTTGTGCAGGCAGGAGAAAAGCTGTCACTGTGCAGGTCGTTGTAACTGAACCACATCGAAAAAAAAAAAAAAAAGTGGTTTCAAGGGCGTCTATACAAAGGAAAAGAGCTTCTCCGAAGGGTTGGTTTCCAGCTGGAACCAGTTCATCCCAGCTGATCCCAGTTGGATCCCAGTTGGAAATTTTCACCTGGGAAATGAGGCCCCCATCGACGCCGAACTTGGTGAACACTGCCACCTGTTCGTTGGCTTCGCCGGCGGCAACAAGGAGCTCGTCAAAGCATTCCTTGCACACAGATTTCAGGATTGGTTTGCGTGCAAGATACCCTGTCACGCAGAAGACTAGCCGCGAGTCGCATATCTTTTCAGCGTAATAATGGTCGGGGAGCATTGCGGATTCAAAAGTACAGACTGGTGGGCTAGTTGGTATGACATTATTTACACAGTAGCGCAGAAGCACACGGATGGCGAAAGAAAAAGACGGCATACAATGCTAGCAACTGAGTGTTTGTCGCGTTAAGCACCTGTGTCAGTTAAACTTGCTGGGTTGATTTGATTCTGTCTCTTCCTTCTCCCATGCTTTTGTGCGGTGATATACAGGGTGCCCCAGCTATCACGCAGCACGATTAAAAAAAAAAAAAAAAAGAGGAATCACGTTACGCGAAGCAAACCTAGCGCGTATTGTTTCCAGTACAGTGGAGTAGCCGCCAGTAATTTTTTCGTTACTGAGATTTAATTAGGTAATTGTAATTTATCTAACTCTAGAAGTACTGTCCTAATTATCAAAGTGTCAATGAGAAAAGTGTAGAGCACCATATAAAAAATACCGATAAAGCTTT
Organism: Dermacentor silvarum; assembly: GCF_013339745.2. Lineage (NCBI taxonomy): Eukaryota > Metazoa > Arthropoda > Arachnida > Ixodida > Ixodidae > Dermacentor > Dermacentor silvarum. The sequence goes on along the minus strand of NC_051163.1, from coordinate 4,345,871 downwards.
CTGTTGCTCAATACGTGCTACATAGATGTGTTTTTCTGAGTGTGAAAGAAGCCCGCGAATACACGCAGAATTGCCGCGCGACTGGCCGCTCGAGGCACTTTGTATGGGTGTTGCTGCGGCCTGCATGCGCCGGCGACTCTCTCTGGGCTCTCGCCCGCCTCTCCCCTAACACCGACAACGGCGTTTGGCCGTTCCATCACGTAGCCAGCGTTTTGACAGCGGTTGTGTGCGGTCACACAAACAACGCGCACAACTGTTGTCGACGGCGTTTTGCCCGCGTTCGCACCGAACGCGCGCGGCGTGACGTGTTTATGAAGAACGTACGTGCCAACCTTTGCCGTACACCTATGGCGGTGCACCGTAGGCCATGGTCCCTTTGGTCACTGAATAAATGAAAACCACCGGACCATATATATTTCTCCATTATTTAATAGTTCAAATAACCAATTACACCAACACATCTTAATAGTCATAATTGGAAACACATAATTCCAACCATAGTACAGCTTTGCTGGTCTTCCATTTTTACCCCAGAGGAAGGGCTGACATTTTATTGCGATAGCAATTATATGGACACTCCAAAGCAGATTTCTGCCGTCGGCGTCGCCGTTGCCGTCGCCGTGAGGTTCCGTATGACCAGGGGCGTAGCCAGGGGGGGGGGGATGGGGGGGTTCAAACCCCCCCCCCCCGAAATTTTTTCCGCACCCCCCCCCCCTTACCCACCCTTAGTTCTCGTCGCTTCGCGGTGACATAATTCATAAAACCGGTGCTACTATCACAATTTCATTCCTGGGCGCTTCCGTTTGGGTTGGTAATTTACAGCGAATCATGTCTGCATATGGGAAAAACTGTCACGGTGTTTGTCAAGGCTTTGACACTCTGTTATGTTTTGGGCGAGAATGTGGCGGCCGCATTCTGAAGCAACAAATGCGCAACAAATAAAGCAACAAATGCGGCAGCCGCATTTTAGATGATGGCGAAAACGCTCGAGGGCCGTTTACTGACTTAGGTGCACGTTAAAGACCCCACGTGGTCGAAATATCCGGTATACATTTCCGCCGCTTCCCTTCAGGTGCGGTTAGGCCGCGCTCGCGCAGGATTTTTACGCGAGAAACGTCTCTTGTTTGCGATTGCGCCCCTACGGAAGGCTGGTAATTACTGTTGTGTTGTTGAATCCCAAACCAGAAATTACGGAAGGCTGGTAGTTGCTGTTTTGTTGTGGAATCCCAAACCAGCAATGTACACACGAAGGGGTTGATGACAGCAGGGAAATTCCACCGACTCGCAACAGAATGCGCGAAACAGACAGCCGACAAGCATACATGAATTACTGCTGTGCGCAGTACAGCGTAAGTAAACTCTTGTTGCAGGCGCTGACAGTTCTCGTCGGAGTTCACGCGTCCTGAGAAATTGATTATGTGCACTATGCACTGAAGAATACCGGAGTTCATTCCTGCATCACTAGTACACCAATCAGTCGAGATTCTGTGAGGTACAAGACCGCTTCCTGTTTGCACCGGCGTAAGTGAAGCAGAAATGAGTTGCACGCACTACTTAAAGTGCGTACACATGCCATATCTATGCTGTGCGGTGAAATATTCTGTACAATTATGAATATGTTGACGTAAAGGCAAATGACGGCTGCACGCTCGCACACAGCGGAAGACACAGCGGCCCATGCACTTGCCGCAGGAAATGCAACCCTCTCGTATGAGGCAGTGGCGCACCGACGGGGGGGGATTCGGGGGTTGTAACCCCCCCCCTGAGGCCGACTTAACCCCACCTTTTGTTTAACCCCTTTTCTTTCCTTACGCATTTGAGTACTGCAACTAAGATGTAAGACGCGCAATCGTCTGCACACTCGCAAAAAGCGCATTTTTTTACAATTTTCCATGAAGAAATCGAAATTAGTGCTGTTTAGATGGTATTGGCAAACTGTCAACCCCCCCCTGGCAGACATCCTGGGTGCGCTACTGGTATGAGGGAGCAAGGCGACGAAAGCTTCGGCAAAAAAAAAAAAAAAAAAAAAAAAAAAAAAAAAAAAAGCCTTACGCGTTTCTGCGCGTATTTAAGTTTTCTAGCGCAAAGACGCAACGAACAAGCTATTGCTATGGGAGTAGGTATAGCCTGGTCACACGTGCATCTCCACGCGTATAGCCGTCCTTGACTTGTGAAACGCACTTCGCCCCGACGAGGACGACGCCATCTACGCTTAACGGAGATTAACAATTAATGATGTCTTCTCCGATCGCACGGGTCGTCTCAATGATGCGTTTTCGAAGACTGGTCCATTCAGTGGCGCGATGAGAGACCGTTGCTCCAAACGCCCACTGTACCTGTCGTACTTACTGTATTTACTGAGCTTACTTTACTTTTTCCTTAATTTCTTCACACGCACACGCGAGGGGGGGGGGGGGGGGGGGGGCGGTCCCATGTCTTGGATATACATGTATAGAGTCTGCTTAAACTACCGATATTGATTATCGATCACGTGACGTAGAGAAAATCAGAAGCTTGCACCCCCCCCCCCCCCGGTCGGGCCGATGAACCCCCCCCCCCCCCCCCCCGAAAAAAATTTCTGGCTACGCCCCTGCGTATGACGTCAATGGAGATGAAATCGTCGCCGCGCGCCGCGATAAGTGGTTCTTGAGGGAAAGGGAAAGGTTGGCGCTATCTTCTGCAGCCCTTGAGGGAGCACGGCTCAGCGCCAACGGGGAGGGGTAAGTGGGAGCGAAAGAAGGGATAGAGTGGAGTCGCCATGGCTGGGCGAAGCAAAACCGGCAGGCATAGGCGGCACGTATCAGGCCGAGATGGAAGGCCTTGGTGTGCTGCAGAGTCTGCAGGGGTGTTGTGCCAGGCCGGTCAGGCCCGGGGTGGGGTGGGAGGCCGTGAGGCCTTCCCGCTTTCGCCGCGCGCCGCCGAACGCTGTATGTGCGAGTGAAAGGGGGCGAGGGACGCGCGCTTTCACGGGGAGTGAACCCACGGCGCAGAACAAACGCGCGTTCTGCGCCGTGCTCCCTTAAGGGCTGCAGAAGTAGGCGTCTCATTCCTCCTTTACAATCACCATATATGTAGAGCAAACGCGCCTTCTTCCGACGCGCGAAAGGCCGTGGGGGGAGGGGGAGGGAAGGGAGGCGACGTTTAGCTGCGGCACCAAGTGCCTATTTATATGAGAGGCTCCGGCAACAGTCACCAACGCCGCACGCATTTTGTGCGAACGCGGGCAAAACGCCGACGGCGTCGATCTGCGTGTTGCCGGTGCTGCTGCATGTCCAAGTTTATACAGCTGATAAAGCTACTATCATTACTCCGTATGGCTCTCTACAAATTTGCTATCGCAATTGATGCTTCGCCTTTCAGGTGAAACTGCGACAACTTTTTTCTTTACAACACGTCGGTAGGGAATAAAATTACTGTTTCCGCCGCTGAGTAGCAAAACTGAATACAGCAGAATGTCCCATCCATGCAGCCGCGGTAGGAAGTCTAGGTGGTGTTGCACGCGCCCGGCTGGCCAGGCCGGCGCGCGGGAGCGCTCATTTAGGTGAAGGCGACGGTGGCGCCACCAACACTTCAATTAAAAAACGACTCAGCGAGAAGCCCGCGCTGGACCAACGCCTCCTAAATAAACAATGCCTGGAACGTCTCTCTTTTTCTCCCTCGTGCCTGCCTCGTGTTGTGACCAGGCGCCGTGCGAGAGCGCTCGCCTACCTACCGCCTGGTCACGTGACACCATCGGCGTAGCCAATGGCGTAGCCGGGAGTATAGTGCCTAGAATATAAGTAAGTATATAAGTAAGTATATAAGTGCCTAGAAGTATATAGTGCCTAGAATATAAGTAAGTATATTCTAGGCACTATACCGGGAGCAGCCGGCAGCGCGCTGTCCGCCGGTACGGTGGCTAGATCTAGCCACCGTACCGCCGGCTACGTACGCCCTACTATAGTGAACTAGATCTAGTTCACTATAGCCCTACAGTGCAAAGTAACGGTAGAGTGTACTAGAACTTATGAGTGGCGCGACCGAAGCCGGCGCGCCTTGCATACCGCGTCCCCTTTTTTGGAGAAAGTAGCGGTGGCGCTGGCGTCGCCCACTCTTGAAGCAAGCGGGCGCGCTCCGGCCTGTGATGGCTGTGTGCGTGCGCGCGTGCGAGCTCTGCGGCACATTTGTGACTCAAAAAAAAAAAAAAAAAAAAACAGGGCGGGGGGGGGGGGGGGGGGGGAGTAGCGTTTAATTCCCTGTTATACACCTGGGTGCAAGGCTGGGTACGCTCGCATTGGCCAAGGCCGCAAGGTATCGCTTTTTAAAGCTCCCAGAGATGAAGAGCGACTACTTGCGTGGGAGAGAAATGGGTGCAGACTTAATAAGCTCGTCGGCACTGATTGCACTGTGTCCGAGCTTCACTTTTAGCCTCATTTCACCGTGAGAGACTACGGGCACATAACGGAACAGAAGTTCCAGTGCCAAGGATGAAACCAATTCTGCAACCTGACGCGGTGCCGACTATTTTGCTGAAGGTGCCTTGATATCTAACCAATAAAACACCGACACCGCGGTCACTGACGCAACGGCGTCAGTTCGCGTCTGATAATGACGTTGAAATTTGTTGCATTGCAGAGAGAATGTTTATTTAAGCAACCATGTGTAGCAGAATTACGATTTCAGACACTCTTTACGGAGACCCACGAAGGAGAGCGCGTTAAAGAAGAAAAAAAAAAAAACGGAACAAAGCTTAGAAATCTTTAAATCTGCTTTAAAAACAGATATCGCAGTTGTGTGAACTGCATCTGTTAGAGCATCTCGAGCGGAAAAATGTTATATATCAATGTACAGCTTCGAAGAAATATTTACAATGTTTACGAACATTTTGGAAAATTCCTGCTAAGAAATTATGGGTGTCTTTCAGGGCAGTGTATAATACATCAATTTTGCGCACTGCGTATATACAGATGATTGCAGTATGAAAATTTTTGACATTTTTGTTTAGTACTTAGTTAAATTTGATGCTTGCCTTTTGTTTTAGTTTAACAACATTTGTATAAAAAAGATTGACAGCTTTAATAAACATTCTGCTTCCTACACTTTGATCATTTGAAAGTTAATTTTGTTTCAAAAGGCAACAAACCCCATCAAGAACGGTGCAGTGAATGCCGAGCAAATTGATATTTTTTTTTTCGCATGCACTTAGGTATAGGAGGTAGGTGTAAGCTTCTTGCAGTTCGAATAAGGATTCTGATTACAGACAATATCTATACCTTCGGCAGAATTGCGAGTAAATGAAAAAAAAATTATACTGAAAACGTGTGCTCGTTTATTTTTCTCGGGTGAATATACATTTCACTGTCTAACAAATGTTATCGTTCCATGTAGGACGCATGTATCGGAAGTTTCTCGAACGTTATCGATGGTTGTATCGGCTGTCTGTTAATTGTCACCGAACCTTGCGTAATCTGATTGCATGTATGTGCGACGCGAATTGTGTAGTATTTTCTGGAAGACACGCTGGCACCGGCGATTACTCTGGAACCTTCGATGATTCATGCGTAGAGAAAGAGTCAAGTATAAAAGCCGACGCGCTCGACCCGCTGATCAGATTTTCAACTGTGTTCGCCGCTATCGTTGTACTTTGAATGTAGCCGGTTTTCCTGGGCACAGGTTCTCCCACTGAAGAGTTAGTTTTGCCATTCATGGTTTTGCTGCTGTATTCTCGACCGTCACTATCACTTGACAATACAGTTATTGCAATATACTGCTCACGCACTCCGCTGTGCTCATTAGAATGCGTCTTGTACAGGAAAATTTATAATTGAGCAGGCAATAAAATGAATGACGGGCATTGATCGCTCCAATAGCAACGTTTGATCCAATTTCCAAGCAGCAGGTTAATAATACGTTTTCTATAATAAGGTTATTGTCGCGCTTCACCAATCATCTTACAATCATTTTGCGCGTCATAAAAAAAGAAAAAAAAAAAAAAACCCTCTCCGATCATGCCAGGTGCTCGCCCGGCGCAGAATAATTGTAGCCGGGACAGTAATGTAGTTCAGTTGCGATGAAACATTAATTTATACGTTCCTTTCGTGGAAACTCTCCGTTTCTGCAAACGCACCGGCAAGCTGCCGCCTGCGAGGCCGGACGACGCTTTCAAGAGTGGTCGACTACAGCGCCGCCGCTACTTTTCCGCACGAAAAGGCCCTCTCCACGGCCGCCGGTCGCGCCACTCAAAATATTCTAGTACACTCTAGTAACGGGCTGATTTTTTCAAAGCATTGGGGTTAAGGGACAGTGAAGGCAAAATAGACTTTAAGCGGGTAGAAATAACCAAACGGAGATTATCTGATTGGTGGCTAAAATCAAGGCAGGGGTGAAATTTCACCCACCACAAAGTACTAGGTGGCTAGGTGGCGTATGCCACCGCCCGATTTAAAGGGTTCAGCCTCATCCATCCATTTATCCATCCATCGTGGGGGAGAGAAAAATCCGAGGGTAGGGCAACGAGTTCGCGGCTCATTTTCCAGGCTCATATAGAAGGCGTTGGTTGGACCCACTCGCCCTATGGTGCATTCTAGTAGCGAAGCATATCAGCATAGATGTCAGTCTAGCTCTGTTTAGCGCTCTACCACATGCAAAAAAACGCACCCCGCGGCAGACCGTTCGTTGTTTGGCGGTCGTTCATGGATTCTATTTCCGAAAAGCCAGCGGAAACTTTGGACTGGAATGTCGATATGGAGGTGCAGTTATTTCACGCAATGAAAGGACATAAGCCAGTAGGTAAGTGTTTTTATACTAGTTTTTATAACATTTGCTGGCGTGGTTGAAATGTGATTGACATTACCGAAAGCGAGATTCGGCGCTTGTCTTTGTCGTATACTATTTGTCCCGCTCAAAAATCGTTGTTTCTTGGCATAAGTATTAACAACCGACCTAAGTTAGCACACTGTTGAAACAAGCTATATGTCTGCCAGTTATTATTTACTAGTTTTTATAACATTTGCTTGCGCGGTTGAAATGTGATTGACATTACCGAAAAATTGTCCTCTTGCGCGTTTCATTGCCTGTAAGTCGAAAGTGGTACTAATATAGTTCTCAAGCAAGGCGCCGCGATTTGCTGTGTTCGCACAGTTGGCACCGTGGTAAATGTCTTTCCCCGCGTTACGCAGGCGTCAACAGGTACTTCCAAATGGCTTGCATCCACGAAAAGTTCAGCGCATCTATTAACAAGGATATCTCTTCACAAACAATATGGGACCACCTCGACACAATGTATGACATGGCGGCTTTGGTGAGTGGCCTCCTTGTGCCCATGCGGAAGCACTCGATAAAAGCGTTTCTCGCGTTTTATGTGGGAGTCCAGCTCGCATGGATATAAAATGGATCATTTGTTGGCAAATCAAATCATTGTATACAATCAAATATATGCCATTGAGACCTGACACATAATGGCAAGAGCATGCTGTTGGCATTAAGCAAGGTACTTGCTTAAAGCAAGCAAGCAAGGCAATGTTGTCAAGCAACATGATCCCAGAGTGGAGTCATGTAGCTGCAGAAATGACTTAACCAATGATAACACATTTACAGCACCATCATCAATATCAAGTGAAAATTGCCAGAATTAAGTTTTTCAGACTAGCTGGTATCTGTATTGACCACGTCAAAACATGCTACACATTTGGTTGTATTGGTATTCTAGACATCATTTCAAGCTGTTGACAAATTCTTGTAATGTGGGTAGAAGCTTAGACCAGACAGGGAACTTAAAAATTGCATAATCCAGTTTTGCATGCATCCCATACCGGTTCATCTTGGATACTTATCCTGGCTTTGTAATCGGATGCTCCATGGATGTTCATGAGCACTCCAGTGCCAGCATTCAACAGATACGGTTATTCTTATATCCTTATCCTAGGGTCCCCTTTGTCCTGATAATTTCTGGCATGCTTATTTTGGTGAAACGATGGAGTTAACATGTATGCTGTGAGGAGAAATTTTCTTTGAAGACAGGTGTGGACGCTTCTTTTCTAAACTTCGTATTGTAATGCAGTAAGTGTAAATGCCTCAAGATACAGACAAAAAACATGCGGTTGGAACACTGGCACTCAGATTTATCACCTCAGTGGCGAACAGTGCAGGATATACAAAAAATTACATGTGGCTTTTCACATTGCTGAACAATGTACATGCCTTGATGTCATCCTTTCTTTTTCTGTACTTGTGTGGATGAAATCAACAAAGTCGCAATAACTCTCTTGCAGCACGAGTCTGAGATTCTCCCATTTCCAAACTCCGAAAATGAGTTCAGGCTCCCTGACAATGATTTTGGAGACCTTCTATCCAAGCGTAAAGAAAAAGGTTCAGTTGACAAAGAATCCAGCAAGAGAGCTCCATCACCTGCTGCCAGGTAATGCAGGAGACAGCGTTGCTGTATTTTTTTTTTTAATCTGTATTTCAAAGTATTTATGTATGCTGCATTTGCATGCAGGTTTCCGTATATGTTTCTTAGCTAGTGATGTGTCTGGTGCTTGCTATGCTCAGCCTGTTGCAAGCAGAATAGAGAACCACTGTGAGTGGCTGCTTAGAAACTGTGTCAGATTTATTATATAAGCGTGAAAAGATACTTGCTGAATTAAGTCGTAAGGAAAAAATTAGAGGTTTAAGGAATAACTGTCATGCTACATTTTATAAGCCCAGTGCATCTCGTGATATAGCCGTAGCAGTCTGGTCAATATTTGCGTTGGGCTGTACCATGCACATTCATCTGCAAATGGTAGAATACATACAGAGTTTGTCAGTAAAGTAATGAGACTGGGTCTGGTAAAAGAATTGATTGATCTGATCGGTACATATTATTAAAATTCTTCAAAATAGTCTCCTTGGATGTTGATACACCACTGCAAAGGCTCCCTGGAAGTCAGCTGCTGTAACCTCTTTTGGAGACTCTGTGACAGCCCATTGTATGGCGAGAACATCGTCGAAATGGTGCCCTTTCAGGCTTCTCTTGAGCTTTGGGAACAGGAAAAAGTCTTCTAGGCTAACATCGGGGCTGTACGGTGGCTGTGGCAAGGTCGCAACTCCTATCCAGGCCAGGTAGGCGGTCACAATGAAGGCGGTGTGGGATGGAGCGTTGTTGTGGTGGAGCACTCTCTGGTCGTTTCTGTTTGACAGCTCTGTGAAGGCGCCCAAGCACTTTATTGTAGAACACGGCGTTGGCAGTTCGTCTTGGAGGTACAAATTCTTTGAGGACCACCCCTCGCTTGTCAAAAAAGACATGAACATTCTCTTTGCCTTGGATTTCGACACTCACACTTTCTTGCAGCGTGGGGAGTTCGCGGTGTGCCACTCCGAACTTCAGCGCTTGGTTTTGGGATCGTATTGGAACACCCATGATTTGTCGCCTGTTATTATGCCGTCTTAAAAGTCCCATTCACTTTCTAACGGCACCAACATCTCACGAGGAACGTCAACTCGTTTTTTTTTTTTTTTTTCATCACGCAACACTTTTTTGGCACCAGTTTCGAACAAACCTATGTGTTCAGATATTCAGAAATAATTTTGGGAACCGTTGTTTTGCACATGTTGAGGTCTTCGGCGATTAATCTGATACTCAAACGTTGGTCGGAGTCCAGGAGATATTTTACTTTGGCCACATTTTCATCCAAACCACTCGTTGAAGGGCGTCCAGATCACTCCATGTCTGCAACGTTCTCCCGTCCGTTCTTGAACTCACTGAACCACCAGAAAACCTTGGCCCTTGACAGGGCGTCGTCTTTGTAAGCCTCCTTAACCAAGGCAAGCATCTCGGAATCGATTTTGCCCAGGTGAATGCAAAATATAATCGCGTACCACTGCTGCAGCAAACACTCCATTTTTTACATTTACTGCCATGAGAAAAACTAAAAAACGGCTTTTGCGCCACTTTAGATCGTCAGAGCTCGGATGCGACTGATGCCCAGTGTTAGTTTAGAACCCCCACCACAAATCTTGCCTCCAGGGAGTGCGCCAATGGTGACGGCAGCGCCACGTGGCAGGCAGTCTCATTACTTCACAGACAAACCCTATATGTAGGCATTATGCATACAGGGACGCATATGCGAAAAGTAAATATGCTTTTGAAAAACTGTCACTGTTTTGACCAGAGGTTGAGTTTATCTTGTAAATGTTAACTTGATAAAGACCAGACTCCGATTGAAATATTGACGTAGTATACCTTATGCAAATCTATCTATTGGCAGTCTTGTGTGGATCAACGATGCTCAAGAAAAGCTCCAGGAAAGTGGCTGGCCATTGCATAGCCTCCTGTACTCTGACTGTGCCCTTAATCCTTTATGACATATTGCAAAGCATATTTATGGTGCAATTCTTTACGTTAAAGGGGCCCTGAAACGATTTTGACAGTTCTGTGGAAACATAATGAGTCATTAGGGTAGGCTATTCTGATAATTAAGTGACACTTTTAAGTGCTCCATAATTTATTATAAGGATATAAAAAATCTGCATCGCTACCGATCGCAGCAGCGCTGCTCTCCTGTGTTTTCAGTTGCCCTGTTACAATCTACGTAGTGGGTGCAATTGATATCATTTGAGCGAGTAACCCAATTGGCTCCAAGGTTTGCATGATCAATAATTTTTCCAACTGTATGCTGAACAAATTTTTTTTATTCAAGCGAAGCTTGTGTTGCCTCACAAGTGTCGGCGGTAGTGGTATTGTCACGCTAAAAAACCCGGCTGCTCCCAGAGTAAAGCAGGTGCAGGGAAAGCGAGCCGGCGCCAGATCACGTGACACGCGCGACCAATCGGGGTCGTTTGGTGTGTTGCGGGGAGTGGTGCGCGCTCTGCCTGGCTTCCCTTGCCTTGGATCATTCTTGGCGACCGGATGGGAAGGCCACGCGAGGAGCAGGCTGCGTTTCAGCAATGGCGCCACGAACTCACTCGGGGAAAGGGCTCGTCGTCAACATGCCGATTCTAGCGTGAGGGCTTCCAAAGCCCAGGCGAAACTTCAGCGAAGAGCTGCAGACCCCGAGTTAAGGGAGCACGATGTTGAGGCCAAACGTCAGCGAAGAGCCGCCGACCCCGAGTTTAGGGCAAACAAAGCAGAACGCCCGCGACAGTGTCGTGTTGCGCTCCAGAAACCCGACAATGGTGGTGCACACCTCCTACTGTGGGTAAATAATAGGTCAGGTACACGCACGACAAGCTTCGCTTACCCCATTTTTCTCGGCAGGCGAAGGACTGGCGATTTTATTGGAATGTTAGTTAATTTGTTTCTATTGAAAATAAGATAACAAAAAGAGAATACACGACAATTTATCACTACACTCAAGCACTTGCGGCACACAGCAAGTGTCATCTGCTTGTGTTACTATGTGCTCCGTGTTGATGTGAGCTGCGCGGTCAGTGTTGGTCTCGAGATTTATTTTTGCGAGGACCATGAATCGCGCTTGTTGTGTTGTGGGCTGCAAACCTAGTGATTGGCGAAATGTCAAACTGCAACGCCCCTTTGCAAACAGGCGAGCAGAGTGGCTGCAGTGATTAAAGCTATTGTAATGCAATAGCGGAGACACAGAGACAGCACCTGTTCCTGGGCCGGCTGTTCTATTCTCTGCCTCGTCGTCTTCTCTTTTTCTGAGCGCGCCCGCAGTCCGAGCGCCCGAGCCTAGGTGCATCTTTTTCTTCATTACACTCGGCCACGCTGCTGAAGACAGCTCTGGTGGTTGTGAGGGCGCGCTGATGCTGCAAAATCGCTGCATAGTCATCGTCGGAAGTAGTCGTCGTTGAGACCGTCCAGCGCGCAACCAGCTCCTCGGGGGGGTCGGCACTGACTGTTGCGCTCTGGTCGCGCGTCTTGCCGTCGATTGTCTTGCCGCTGAGCGTTGTCGTTTTCGTGCGGGGTTGGGGAGATTCCCTTGGAGGGTGCTCCGTTGATTTTTGTGGGTGGTGCGGTCGGTCTTCCCCTCTTCTCCTCAGGCTTTCGGGAACTGTCACAGGGATAGCTTGGGAGGCTGTCTGCGAGTGGTGGTGCTCTGGGTGGCTTGAGGGCATGGTCGGAGCCATTCTGGGGCGGTGCTTCGTTGCGGTGGCCGCTGTGCCTTGGGCGCCGCGCTGATCCTAGCGGGAGCGCCTTGGCGCCTGCGTGGATGCTGCGCTTGACGGCGACGGCCCCGGCGGGGGCGTTCCCGGAGGTGGGCGACCATGGTGGTGGATGTCTCTGGTCAATGGCCGCTGACGCTTGCCTGAACACCGGGTCGTGATCTTTGGTGGCGGGAGTCGGTGCTGAGGGATTGCCACCGCCACTGCTGCTGGAACCATGGGGTGTTGGGACTGGTTGCTGCAAGGCGGTGCCTCCCTTATGGCCTGGTGTGGCTGACACTCCCGGGGGCGAGGGCGATGGCGGCACCGGCTGGGGTGGACCGGCACGCGGCTGCTGCTGCGGCCCGAGGAGGGTGATTGCGGGACTCTGGGCCGGTCGGTCCGGGCCCTGGTCGGGTTCTCGCTGCTTGACACGTGTGTCTAACGTCGTCTCGTAGACGGGCTGGCGGGTCATCTCGTCTGCACCTTCATCCGCTGTCTTGTAAGCCTCGCCGCCGGGCCCAACATGGATGGCGGAGGACGCCGACGAGGAGCTGTTCAAACGAGAGGCCTGTGACCGATGCGGTGGAGGTTGAGGTCTGGACCCGCCGCCGCTGCTGCGAAACCATTGGTTCTCGGTTGCGATCTTCGACGACGACGAGCCGCAGCTGATGCTCGGGAATGTAGGGGCAGCACAGGCATAAGGGAGCGGGCGGCCACCAGATGGCTTTATCGGAAGCGGGATACTAGCGAAAGCGGTGGTCATCATGCGCTTCCCGTCGTCTGGGGTAAAGCAGACGGCGACCCCCGGTGAGCCGGCGTCTGCGGCGAGGCAGCCTGCAGACCACTCTGTCGACGCGTTGCTGGGCACACCTGCCGCAGCATCGAAGCAGTAGCTCGCCGGAGCTCCGTGCGCCGAACCTCGCTGGTCGGGCTCACCGCAGGCAGAAGGTAGCTGGCCGAAAGCAGCTATTAGAGCCGCACTCCACTCAGGCCAGGACCGCTGTTTGATACCTTCGTAGGTGTCCCATGCCTTTGCGGCACCGAAAAGTCGTTTGGCTGCAACCAGCCATCTTTTGTGGTCTGGCCAAGCATGCCGATCACCCAAGGCATTGATGGTGTGAACCCAAAGGGTAACGTCATCTTCAAAGCCGCGAAAAGGCGGTATTTTTACGTAAGCCGGCTGCTGGAAGTCGCAGCGGCTCAAATCAGCCAGGCTACTTGTCGAGCTGCCCGAGGAACCAGTGCCGGTGTCCACGGACAGTGCGGTCGTTGTGGTAGTCGCGGCAGCCGGTTCTACCACCAAGGAAGCATGGACGGCATACCTGGGTGGCTGAGGAGTCGAAGTAGTGCTCACGATGATATTCTCGCCAAGGGAAGCGTGTACGGCGTTCCCAGGCAGGACAGGTTCAAGACGGTGAAGCCGAAGCGCTGTCTCAGTGTGACGTGCAACGGCGCAACCACCGACGGATGCGAAGGTGTTCGTCAAAAGCGTGAGCTGGTGATTCAGCTTGGCGATGGCTTGGACGAGATCACCGGTAGAGTCCGGTCCAAGAGCCAATGAGGAGGCTTGGAGGCCGTCCCCGGGTGGTGCGGTGGGTGCTTGCGACGGTGGTAGGGTGGCCGGCTCCATAGCTGAGGAAGCGTGTACGGCGTTCCTGCGCAGGAGGGACCGGGCACACTGAAGAACCGTGCGAGGAAACACTTAAGGCCGGAAAGTCAGGTCCGTTGTAGTTGACTGCGCCATTGTAATGCAATAACGGAGACACAGAGACAGCACCTGTTCCTGGGCCGGCTGTTCTATTCTCTGCCTCGTCGTCTTCTCTTTTTCTGAGCGCGCCCGCAGTCCGAGCGCCCGAGCCTAGGTGCATCTTTTTCTTCATTACACTATCAATATCCAATCAGCACCAAAATCTACACATTTGCGGCCATCAATTCATGGCGGAGGATTGCTACCACAATAGAGAGTTCTAGCATGTCTGGTATTCTGGTAAATGCAGGCGGACTGGGCGTTACCAGTTTGGTGGAGGCGCAAGCGTGAGTAGCCTGCAGGGTGCAGCATCTGGTTGCACAGAGCTCAATCAGAGAAACACAGAGCTAATATAGTCACGTGGATTCTAAGTGGCTGCTGGTGTAAATTTTTGGCAGCAGTGTAATCATAAGCACGTCTTTTTAGATGTTTCTGGATGGCCTTTGAGCAACGGAAGCGGAAACAGCGCGAACATGCCGTCTCGTTCACAGTGTGCTCGTACTCACGGTTAGAAAGAGCAAATCCAACCAAAATACTCTAAAAATACCATACATGACTGTTATTAATTATTCAATAAACTATTTTCGCCACTTCATATGTGCGAACTGCACATACTCTCGACAACAGCGACGTGCTTGTGTTCATTCCTTCCTCCATGTTGTCTAGTACACTCTCCCTCTACTCCATGTGTTGCCGGATTCCGTCATATCGCCGCCATTTCGCAACATAAAATAAATTATAGCGTTTTTAAGTGGTTTTAATGTTCTTTAACTTTTGGTTACATGAAAACGAAAATAAAGATCCGCAGCGCGACACAATTTTGCGAGAAACGCCTGAACCACTCAACGGCCTTTCAAAAGTGCCGTGTAGCAGCGCGACAACTCCTTCGAGTCGATAGAGTTGTGGCGTTTCGAAGGCCGTCGACTGGAAGGCCTTCCAAATGTACCCGTGTGACACAGGTATTACACTTGGTTACAGCAATATTGGCTATGGTTAAGCTCTGCGCCACTAGGTGGCTGCACTGTGCAGGCCTCTCATGTTTATGCTAAAGCATCATGGAGGGGCTTTATGCCTCCGCCCATCCGTTGAAATGCCCAGCTCGCCTGCATTTACCGGAACACCGGTCATGCTCGGCTCTACAACTGAACACTCGCAACGCATGCTGCTTGGATAGCTATCACTGAGGACCGATGGCCAGGTGGCTAGCGGAGAGGTTGGTGAGGCTTTGCGTGCTGGATCCAAGACACCGAAAGTAGACACGTCACATCATGATACAGAGCCAGTGAAGGCAGAGCTTAGCCCCGATTGCTTGGCAAATGAGTTGAGAAAAAGCATGGCTACGGAGGAGGCTAACTTGTAATTGTCCATTTCTCTCTTAATATAAGACACTTCACTTGAATTGTGGCGCAAATGTTTAACTGTAGCTATACCTTATGGGTCTACAAAATTTGTAGATGATGTATGATGTCATACATTGGTGTCTATACCCTTTAAAGATGTAAGGTGGGCATAATATGAACTATCATTACTTACAACTTGAGTGTGGCTGCAAACATTGCATCAGGCTACTTTGTTGGTATTGGTTTAACCCTTTTATGCCACTGTTTTTTTCCAGAAAACACCAAAATTTCCGCAAATTTTCTTGACTGATTTATTGTGAACAGTGTTCTTTACTGCACGGGGGTAAGAGTCCTGCATTAATTGTACCATCTTGTGCCAGCCCTGCACCAAAACACAAAGGTCGAATGAAATTGCTAATTTTGAGACTTCATTCAGGATGTGCACATTCAGTGGCAATCACACAGCCATAGCCATGCATTGTCTAGCGTTTAGGCCTGGAATCCAAGCCTAAGCAATCCATTTCAGCGTCAGTGTCTTCTATTTCAGCGTCAGATTCAGGTGGTACCTTGCAACTTGGCCGCAAGGAAATGAAAATAGTTTTGTGCTACAATTAGAGTTGGGAGAATTTAGACAAGAACATTGCTAAAATTTCCACAAAATCCACACGTAAGCCACCAAGAAACCGGGACAGTACTTGAAGCACCAAAATGCATTGTTTTTAGTAGCATCAATATGTTGATCACGCTCTGGCCAGCAAAACATATGCAGCTTTATTCCCTACCATTCAAATAAAATGTTAAGTTTATCACAAGATGTTGAGCTTAACTTGCTTTTTCTCCTCTAAGATAATCTTGAAGTTGGATGAAGAACAAGAGCTGTTCTAAATGAATACTTGCCAATGGTTCTCAAGGACACATACATGTGTCCGCACATATAAAGCTAAAGCATATAGATTAAACTCGGAGGGAAGGAGCTAAGGAGTCTGAAAGGAACCCACACAAATGCTTCCTTTGTTTCTTGCATGGGCTCAGCATATGCAGCTTTGTGGGACTTTGCCAGACAGGTATTGAATGACTTCACACCTGGATATATTAGAACCCTGTGCAGCATACACTACAGTACACACGAGACAAAAAATACTGCATGCCAAGTGGCAACGTCCGGATGGATTTACGGCAAACCTGTGACATTGCGCGAGTGAATGCCCGAAATGAAAATACTAAATGCGATAAAGTCAACCTTTAATTTATTTAAGGGGGGACACGGAGCAAATAATTCCGATTTATGGCCAAAAAAAAAATGTGTTTCCAGATTATAACATTTTCAGGTTCCTTTACTATCTGAGAATGTGCCGAAAATTTTTTACCCTCATCAGCGCAGTAGAAATGCTCAAAATAGGGTTTTTTCAAAAGCCGGTGACTCCGCCCAAACAAAAATGTCCCGATTTCCTGCAGCTTCGTCGTGCTCGCGAACTGGCCACAGTTCACTCGTACGTAACTGCAGGGGGCAAGGTGGAATACCACCAGCTGACCACTGCTCGAGGTGATAGCAGCCATGGACAGTGTGAAAAGAAGGCAGCGGTCCTTGTTCCTTTTTCTTTGTTTTTTTAACACCGAAGCTGTTTAAGCTAGCCGTAAAAAGTATGGTGTTTACAGAAAGCTAGCCGCGCCGTAGCCATGGCACCCAGCGACGCCGCAGCTGCTAGAACACCTGGCGCAACCTACCGCCTGTGTACTGCACACGCGCCGACAGCGAGCAATGCTATGCAAGCCCGTGCGCGGCGGCACTCGATTAGATGCAGCCATGGGACGTTTCTCGTGTTCGCGCCAGGGAAACGCGGGTGGCATCGGCAGCAGCTCGATGACACTGCGTGCAACCGGTTTCCGCCGCCGTGCCGAGTTCTGCGCATGCGCCATGATAACGATTGGATCTGTGCATGCGCTGACCTTGAGGCAACAGTTATGTAAGCATGTGCGCGGCGGCGCTCGATCAGTGGAAGCCATGGGATGCCCAAAGATGGTTCGTACTCCCGAAGAGGAGGCCGCGCTTTGCAAAGCAAGGCTCACTGCTAAGCGGTAGAGGCAGCGGCAACCTAGCATCAGCCAAGTTGCAACCTAGTATCAGCCATAATAAGCCCCTACGATCGCCCAACTTCGCTGTTTCAAGCCTTGCATGGCCGAGTGCAAGCTTAAGCCTTTTTTTTTTTTAATATCTGCCGCAACTTTTTCGCGCCATATCGCCCAAGGCCCATTTTGCACCATTTCGCTCGAACCGAAGCTCCGCTTTTGGATACCTTCTTTCGCTTTTCTATGCACTGGTTATCTGATCGCTTGGCAATTTTTTCCAGGCAGTGCTTAGAAGCAGCAGCACCATGCAGTGCTTGTCACGGGCAAAAGCCAGGCACTTGGCAGCTCAAAAGTGGCCAGGAAAAAGAGAAAGCTTGCAGCTAATGTCACGGAACAAAGCTGAATTGAAGAAGGCCCAACATATGTTGCAGGAGAATTTTAGTTACGATAGATGCATCTTGAATGAGGTGATGCGCTTAAGGACTTTTGGAACAGTTTTTATCTTCTTTTTCATAAAAGTTTGTGATTGCAAAAAAAAAATCTACCGTAACTTGCACTGGAGGCGCAATGTTAAAGAGACAGCGGAGCTGATGGGCACCCAGCTAGTCCTGGCTTTTGGGCTAGGCTAAGCGCTACCAAGCCATCCCCAGCATTTTCCGGAATTTATTGATTATTGATCGATTACCGGTTAGCTATTAATAGATTGGCTATCGCAAGGTGAAAAGTAATAATGTGGACCATCACGTTTGTTGACGTGCAGTGCGGTGAGAAAGGACTCGAAGGCAATATTGGGGGCGGGTTGCACAGGCGGACATATAATTCACACTATTCTCTTACATAGAAACAAGTAAAATTCCCTAGTACAGGTTATCTGCTAGTGTATGAACTCTTACGACGCGGCATACTACAAAGTTTCACTCACTCACCCAATAACGCGCAAAGTCTGGGTGTCGCGGCATACAGCCCCCCCAGTGGTCGCTCACGTGTGGTCGGAACCTTCGTTGACATGCCGTATGTGGCGGAGGCGGCTTGGGTAGGCAGTGGCGGTGACGCGGCGACAGCCGCTTGGTTTGTGGCTCAGGATTCCAACGCCGGAAATGCGAGAGCACCAGCCTCCCGAGAGCACAGGAACTGCAGGATCTCGGGAACTGGCCAGGCACGGGACACGGACAGGACCTCGGTTCGGTGGCTTGCGACCCGTCACGAGGCTGCCCAGCGGTACACCTGGGTAGCCCTCTCGGGACTCCTTCCACAAACCTCGCTCGGCCCTCTTTCGATTGGCCCTCGTGGCCGCGTTTGCTCGTGTCTTCTTCTTCTTCTTCCTTTTTTTTCTGCCACCGACCCTCGTGCTCTTTAATTTGCCGCGTCGTGCCGCATATGTAGTTGTCATCGTCGTCGTCTTTCACCACACTACCCCTCACACAAGAAAGTTGTTTCACTTTAAACAACTTTGCCATGCAGAGTGGGCTTGCAGCAGGAGGACTTGTTGCACTGACACATAGTGGACACAGTGGACAGTTCACAGGTTACACGTAGTTCACACAGTGTTAAAAAAGAAAAACACGCACTTGTATATAAACAGTAACAGAGGCTATGTACTGTGGGGTCTCACACGGATGTGAATGTTCTATGCATAGTAATTTGGCTAGCGTGTATCAGTGTATGAAAGGTGCAATAAATGCCCTTTTGATTGTTTGCACTACTGTGTTGTTGTTCCTTTGTCCCAAGAACCCGTGTGAGACCCCACAGTACACACATAAAATTTGGATAACTAAGACACTCTGCTTAGGTAGTCTGCTCCAATATTGTCACTGCCTTTGATGTATTTGACAGTGAAGTCATATTCCAGAATCAGTAAACTCCAGCGCAATACTCTGTTGTTCACATGCTTGGCGGAGTTAATGTATGAAAGTGGTTCATAGTCAGTTTGTAGCAGGAAGTGCTTGCCATAGAGATAAACATGAAACTTTTGGATGGCCCAGGCCTTCCCGTTCTATGGCAGAGTAGTGTGCTTCTCTGGGCAGCAGTTTGCTACTTGTGTATGCAACCGGGTGCAGAACACCACCGTGGCGTTGCAGGAGGACAGCTCCGAAGCTTGTCGATGATGCATCTGTTTGTAGGACAAACGGCTGTTCTAAATCTGGGGATCGTAGAATGGGCTGCTCAGAAAGTAATCATCGTAGTTCGTCGAAGGCTTCCTGGTGACGCCGCTCTCAGACTAGTTCATTGGGCGTACGCTTGCGGGTCAGTTCTGTGAGGGGCGCTGATACCCTGGAATAATTTGGAATGAAGTCTCGATAGTATCCGGTAAGGCCCAAAAATGACCGGACTTCTTTTTTAGTAGTTGGCTTCTTAGTGGTTTCAATTTTCTCAAAGGTCACGATCTGCGGGCGTATGGCACCGTGGCCTACAATATGCCCTAAAAATTTCATGGAGGTGAAGTCAACTTCACTTTTGGAGGGCTTGATAGTTATACAGGCGTTTTTGTCTTGCTGGAAGAAACGCCGAAGGGTGTGAACATGTTCCCATGTTTCGGTGGCAATTAAGACCCGTCGAAATAGTGGTAGATGTTAGGGATACCGTCCACTACTTTTCTCATAAGCCTTGTGAAAACAGCTGGAGCTGTCTTAATACCAAAGGCATAAAGCGGAACTGATAGAGACCCGACGAAGATTGGAAGGCTGTCATGTGCTTGCACTCGGGATGCATGGGGACTTGCCAATACCGTTTCGTAAAGTTGAACTTGGAAAAGTACCGACTCTTGCCCACCTTGGCGAACATCATGTCTACTCGTGGTATTGGTACATTATCGATGATGACCGCACAATTTAGTTGTCTAAAATCAATGCACAAGCGCATGCTGCTGTCTTCTATTCTTCACGACCACCACCGGGGACTGGTATGCCGAGTTCGACGCTGCAATAATTCCTTGCTTTAGCATTTCTTGGACTTCACCTTCTACCGCCTTTTCAATTGCAAAAGGTACTGGGTATTGCCGGACGTGCACCGGCGTGTCCATTGTCGTTTTTAACTGGCATTCTATAAGGGGGGTTTTTCCAGGTACGTCCGAGAATATGTCTTGGAACGTAGACAATGTTTCCTTTGCTTCACCGGCTTGCTCATCAAGTAATTCAGTGGCAATTTTGACGTCTTGGTAAGTTTCTTTCTTTTTCAGTGCAATAAATGGCTGGTCGTTTCCTTCATCTTCGCGGGTGTTGACCGCTACAGCAGCTTGGTGTTCAGCTGATGGTAAGGAACATCTTTCCTCATATTTTTTTAGTAAGTTTATATGAAATGCACTTCTTCACGTGCCCAAGTCAACAACGTAATCAAGGTCGCTTCTCTTCTCAATGACGGTGAATGGGCCCTTCCACGTTAGGATCAATTTGTTGTTCTCGGAAGGTAGCAACAATAATACTTTGTCTCCCACAGCAATGTGTCGCGCCTTTGCCTTGCGATCATAATATTGCCACCTGGTGTTTTGAGCCCGCAAACAATCGTCATTGGGTGCCCAGCAAGAACGGAGAAGACGACGAAGTTGAAGATCCCGCGCCAGCTGGAGAACCGTTCCTTCGTGTCTGGCATTCTTCGTGTCTGGCTGCTCATACTGTTGCTTGCGCTTGCCTTAGCGCTGACAAACTGGTGGAGGTGCTGGGTAATCTAATCTATGCACCAAACCCCTCCGAGCCGCAGGAGCTCCAGTCCCATACCGGTGGTTACGCCTGTACACCGCGCCAGCAGAAGGATCCGTGGACAAGCCCCTGAGTTTGGACTCCTCCCAGAGACGATGGCAGCTCCGACCATCCCAACCGGTATGGAAGGCAGTACGCCGATTCATTGTACGCTAATCCATCTGCAAACGCCGAATCCCTTCCACGGTGCCATGCATGAGGATGGTGAAGATTGGCTGGTGCACTTTGAACGTGTTGCCTCGTTCAACAAGTGGCACGACGCAGACAAACTGAAAAACGTATATTTCAGCCTCAACGATGGCGCAAGTGTTTGGTATGAGAACCGTGCAGATACCCTAACTTCATGGGAAGAGTTCAAACGCCGTCTTTTTGAGACGTATCCGAGCCCTGATCGCCGAGAACGAGCTGAGCGTGATCTCCAGTCCCGTATACAAATGCCGAACGAAGGTGTCGCAATGTATGTCGAGAACATGACGCGTCCCTTTAGACGAGCCGACCCCAGCATGTCGGAAGAAAAGAAGGCGCGGTACCTGATGCGCGGAGTGAAAGAGCAGCTGTTCGGCGGTCTCGTGCGCAGTCCTCCCAAGACTGTGTCAGAATTTCTTTCCGAGGCCGTCACCATGGAACAGACTCTTCGGCAGCGGGTACCATCATACGAACGCCAAGTGAACGCTGCCTCACCTACGGGCTTCTTCGGAGCTCTCGGGGGCCACGTCGATTTCTTTCGAGAGCTCATCCGTTCCGTAATCCGCGAAGAACTCCAGAAGCTGTCGATACCTTCACAGCCGATGCTCAGCTCTTTGTCCAGCGTTGTCCGTGACGAAGTCCAGCATGCACTAAGAGAACCATCCTTCGACACAGAAGCTCAACCGCTAAGACCTGACAGCCCCCGTATGTCGTATTCGCAAGCTTTGTGGCAACCCGCCCCACCTTCCTCCCCGTTTCGCACCGCGGTCCCGGCCATACTACAGCCCGACCAAGCGGCATCATATTACCACGACAACCGACAGGCCCCAAGAAAATCAGACATGTGGCGGGCACCTGATCATCGTCCCCTTTGCTTTCACTGTGGCGAAGCTGGGCATGTCTACCGACAGTGCTCATATCGAGAGCTCGGACTACGCGGATTCCCAGCAAACTCGCCGCGACCTAGGTTCGGCCAGCGCGGATCCTCATCAGCTCGACACCAGTCCCGATCCCCTTCGCCGCGGCGATTTTCTCCGACTCCCTGTACATATTCGAGCGTAGGTGCAGGGTCGGTCGCCCAGCCCACGCCGGGAAAACTAACCACAGCGGCCTTCGGGGGCGAGGCCGCTCAGTCTGGACGTGCTCAAGGACCCCTGCTGACGCGTACGCGGACCGACGATACATCGACCACGACAGTACCTGCTGATTACGGAAGAAAAATTTCCTTGGTCATTCCTGTATTGCTCAACGGTCGTGAATTGACTGCTTTAGTGGACACTGGAGCGGATTATTCAATAATCAGCTTAAGAATGGCCACCCTACTAAAGAAAGTGACGACGCCTTGGAATCGAACGCCAGTTCGTACAGCTGGCGGGCACATCGTCACACCACTCGGCATGTGCACGGCACGAATAGAGATTCGCGGGTCCACGTTTGTTGCCAGCTTGAGCATTCTCCCTCAGTGTTCTTGAGACCTAATCATCGGCATGGACTTTCTTAGGGAGCATGGAGCTATCATCGACATTCGAAAACGCCTTGTCACTTTTTAGACAAAGAGCGCCGCAGCGACGACCAACACCTTGTTCCACCCTCGAGCACCTCTTTGTGTCATCGACGACGCTGGCACGTTACCACCGCGTGCAAGTGTCGTGGTTCAAGTGGCATGTGACAGACTCTTACACGGTGAAGCGGTTGCAGAAAGCAATCACTCTCTCCTGCTTTCTCAAGGTGTTTGCGTAGCAAGAAGCCTTATTGATCTCTGTGATGGCCACTGTGACGTTCTTGTCACGGACTTCAGCTACGAACACCGCCACCTTTTCCCCGGTACGGTCATCGCCTACGCCGACCCAATCGCCAATGTCACTCAAAGTTTTGTTTCCGAGGCAATGGGCACTGCAGAAGCACCTCTACGCAACGTCGACATTAGCCCAACGCTTCCTGAAGACAACAAGCAACCCCTGCGCGAGCTCTGCTCGAGTTTCACTCTTCCTTTGCACGGTCGCCGAAGATACGTCAAACGGCGATTACGAAACACTGTATCATCACCTATGACGACGCGCACCCCATACGGCAACAGCCTTATCGTGTTTCCCCGACCGAACGACATGCCATTCAAACGCAGGTGAAGGAAATGCTTCAAGACGGCGTAATACAGCCTTCATGCAGCCCCTGGTCATCGCCAGTCGTGCTTGTTAAAAAGAAAGATGGCACGCTTCGGTTTTGTGTTGACTACCGGAAGCTAAACAACGTCACAAAGAAAGACGTATACCCGTTGCCTCGTGTCCACGATTCTCTGGACAGGCTGAGGCGCGCGAAGTATTTCTCCTCTATCGATCTGAAAAGTGGCTACTGGCAAAGTGAAGTAGATGAGCGGGACCGCGAGAAAACTGCCTTTGTGACTCCGGACGGCCTTTACGAATTTAGAGTACTCCCTTTCGGCCTCTGTTCCACTCCAGCCACATTCCAGCGAATGATGGATACCGTTCTCGCTGACCTCAAATGGAAAAGCTGCCTCGTCTATCTCGATGATGTCGTTGTCTTTTCGGACACTTTTGACGAGCACCTTCGACGCCTTCGGAATGTACT
This sequence comes from Dermacentor silvarum, assembly GCF_013339745.2. Taxonomy (NCBI): domain Eukaryota; kingdom Metazoa; phylum Arthropoda; class Arachnida; order Ixodida; family Ixodidae; genus Dermacentor; species Dermacentor silvarum. The sequence goes on along the minus strand of NC_051163.1, from coordinate 4,322,190 downwards.
CGAAGCCATTCGATCGTCTGACCTTGCCCTCAAGCCAGAGAAATGCCATTTCGGTTACGAGGAACTGAAGTTTCTAGGTGACGTCGTGAGCGCGGCAGGTGTTCGGCCCGATCCCGAGAAGAGTGCTGCCGTAGCTGCTTTTCCAGCTCCAACAGACAAGAAAAGTGTCAGACGATTTTTGGGCTTGTGCGCATATTATCGACGCTTCATTGACAATTTTTCGAAGATTGCAGAGCCGCTATTTCGCCTTACGCGTGACGACGTGCCATTTCTATGGACTGATGAACAACAGACCGCCTTTGCCGAGCTAAAACGTCTATTGTCTTCTCCTCCCGTGTTCGGTCATTTCGATGAGGACGCTGACACAGATGTACGCACTGACGCCAGCAATATCGGTCTCGGAGCTATCCTGGTGCAAAGCCAAGACGGGACTGAACGAGTTATAGCCTACGCGAGCCGCACTCTGTCACGCGCCGAGTACAATTATTCCACCACAGAGAAGTGCATCGCGGTCATTTGGGCTACTACAAAGTTTAGGCCGTATCTCTACGGGCGGCCATTTAAAGTTGTGACCGATCATCACGCTTTGTGCTGGTTGGCCAACCTCCGAGACCCTTCTGGACGATTAGCACGTTGGAGTCTGCGACTCCAGGAATTTAACATCACCATCATATACAAGTCAGGCAGAAAACATGAAGATGCTGACACGCTATCACGGGCACCTGTTGGATCCCAGAATCCTGACGAGGAAGATGACAGCGCCTTCCTGGGAGCCCTCAGCGGGCCGGATCTGCTCGCTAAACAGCGATCGGACACTGAGTTAAGGCCCATCATCGATCACTTAAAAGGCGGCATCGCGTCCATTCCTCGCTGTATTTCGCGACGGTTGTCGTCATTTTGCCTACGAGAGGGCATCTTATACAAAAAAAACACAGGTGCTGGCGACAAACCACATCTTCTAGTAGTGCCTCAAGCCCTTCGCGACGACATTCTATTAGCCTGCCACGATGAGCCGACATCTGGTCACTTGGGCTACTCAAGGACTCTGGACAGGGTACGACAACTGTACTACTGGCCTAGACTGACTGCTTGCGTCAAACGCTACATCAAAGGATGTCGTGAATGCCAGCGCTGCAAGTCACCCCTCTTCAAGCCTGCAGGCCTTCTACAACCTATCGACCCTCCGTGTACGCCGTTTGATCAAGTTGGAATGGACGGACCATTTTCCTTGTCTTTCTCCGACAATAAGTGGATCACTGTCGCAACCCATTACTTGACGCGTTACGCTGAGACGAAGGCACTACCACGCGGGACAGCAGCTGAGGTTGCCCAGTTTTTTATGCATCACATTGTGCTTCGGCATGGCGCACCGTCATTCATCATCACTGACCGAGGGACGGCATTTACGGCGAAGCTCCTGGACGACATCTTCAAGTTGAGTTACACGAGTCATCGAAAGGCCACTGCATACCACCCTCAGACTAACAGCTTGACAGAAAGACTAAACAAAACACTGGCAGACATGATATCTATGTACGTGGATGTGCAGCACAAAACATGGGACGAAATCCTGCCGTACGTAACCTTTGCGTACAACACTGCCACGCAGGAAACTACACGATTCACGCCGTTTCGCCTCGTTTATGGTCGAGATGTTCAAACTATGCTCGACGCCATGATTCCGTACGACGACATCGATCAGCTCGACCAGTTAGCTCCTGACGTCGAGGAGTACATTCAGCGCGCCGAGGAAGCACGTCAACTGGCCCGTGTGCACATAAGACAGCAGCAGTGTACAGATGCAATAAGGTACAATCTCCACCATCGACAAGTTACCTATGAGCCTGGTGACCAAGTTTGGGTTTGGACCCCCATTAGATGGCGAGGCCTCAGTAAGAAGCTCCTGAGCAAGTACTTCGGACCGTACACAGTGCTAAGGCGTGTCAGCGACGTGAACTATGAAGTGATTCCTGACGGAGACCTGCCATCGTCCAAGCGCCGATTACCACGTGCAGAGATTGTACATGTCGTCCGCCTCAAGCCGTATTTTACACGGTGATGTTCATATAGTGTACTGGTGAACAAACTTTTCTTTTTGCTGTAGTCGCGTCGTCCTCCGAAAAACTGCGAAGCGATTTTCTTTTCCCCCACCACAGAACGCATTTTTTGCCTGGTGTGCTTGACCGTATGTGGGCTAGCGCGTTTACATTTCTTTTGTGTGTGTGTCTTACCTAATTTATGTACTTTCCGTGTACGTCTTGTGTTTGAGCATCGAGTATTTGCTTCATTGGGAGGGGGAATAATGCCACCTGGGTGTTTTGAGCCCGCAAACAATCATCATTGGGTGCCCTGCAAGAACGGAGAAGACGACAAAGTCGAAGATCCCGCGCCAGCTGGAGAACCGTTCCTTCGTGTGTGGCATTCTTCGTGTCTGGCTGCTCATACTGTTGCTTGCGCTTGCCTTAGCGCGTGACAATATTTTTTTTGTGTCATTTTCGCTTTTCGAAGCTCCTCGTGGGCTAGTTGACATGTCTGCTAGAGCCGTTCCTGCAGCTCACTACGCAGCTGTACGTCGTTTTAATCTCTTCGTCCAAATGTTTCCTTGACCAAAGCTCCTTCAGCATGGTCATAGGCCCTCGTATGTAACGGTCATAAAGGAGGTCAAAAGGTGAGGAGCCCAAGCTTGTCTGTGGGACTTCTCTGTAAGCGAAAAGCAGTAGTGCCAAGTATCGATCCCCAATTTTTGGGGCTTTCTTGACACATTCGCCGAATCATTTGTTTCAACCATCCGTTAAAACGTTCCACTAAGCCATTTGCCATTGGATGGTATGGAGTAGTGGGTAATTGTTTAAAGGAAAGCAGCCAGCTTAGCTCTTTCATGAGTTGTGAGGTGAATTGTGTACCTCAGTCGGTTACTATTTCCCGTGGGATTCCAATGCAGAAAAGCATTGTAAGCAATGCCTTGGCAATCCTTTCCATGTCAATGCTTGGTAAAGCAACTGCGTCTGGGTAACGTGTCGCAAAGTACACCATGGTAAGAACAAATTGGTTACCATTAGCGGAAGTAGGGGAAGGGTATTCGATAATATCAATAGCGGCTCGCTGGAAAGGAGCATTGATGATTGGCATGTTTCCAAGAGGTACACGTCCTACCAGGTGTTTTGGGACGGTCCTCTGACAAATGTCGCATGATTTCACAAATTGGGTGACATCCTTCGACGCCAGGCCAGTAGAATTCTTCTGAGACCCTGTCGGCCGTTCTCTTTGTCCCTTGATGACCAGAGAGGATCCCTTCATGCGCTATCTTCAGGACGGAACCCCGAAGAACTCTCGGAACAACAAGCTGTTCGATTTCTCTTGTCGCAGATTTATAACGCCTGAAGAGGATATCATTCAGTAGTATAAATGTGACACTGGCAGATCGCATTGTTTTGGTCTTGCCGACGTCCGAGAAGTAACCACTGAGACTTCGATCATCCTTCTGCAACTTCGCCAATGCATCGGGAGTGACATCTAGCGGGTTTACAAGGGCTACTGGCAGCCTTACTGCAAGGTAATGTGACGCAGCAACTGTAGTAGTATCTTGAACTGGGTAGGTTTTCTCCTTGTTATGCGGCCCAGCCTCGGTACTTTCTTGGCAATGTAGTGCGGTAGGCTCCATCTTCGCATCTGTGCTTCCAGATAACTCGAGGGAGGGCCAAGCACCGCTAACATTGCCGAGAACATCATACAATGGACGCACCATGCATATGGCACGCACAGTGCCTTTAAAAAACGGACAGTCGCTTTGGACTTCAGCTTCGGGAAAGTATTGTGCAGATCTATCTAATAAATAGACAGTGCGCGTTTCTGTCGTGTTTTTGTTTTTGTCACTGATCTCGGGGGCATGCAGGGGTGGTGAGAAAAGGGGGTGAAAGACGCATGGCGACACAGCAAACAGATTTTTAATTATAACCCATGTGGGGTCTCACATGTGCTCTTCGGACAAAGGAACGACAACACAGTAGTGCAAACAATCAAAAGGGCATTTATTGCACCTTTCATACACTAATACATGCTAGTCGAATTACTATGCATAGAACATTCACATGGGCGCGCGACAAATCGAGGAAGTTCGACTCACCGCGACCTGATAGCGAGCGAATATGTTTGCCCCATGCTATGACACCATCGCCTAGTCGTTCGTGTCTACGGTCACGTGAACGGTGGCATGTTTGAACGTTCCGTAGCCATGCGAGGCGGTCTTGCAAAGCGTGGATCGGCGCACGCGCGGGACGTCTGCATCGTTCACCGTTCCCAACCCGAAGAGCGTAACAGCCCTTTTGCGCCCGCGTAACCCTCCGCCGCCGTAACGCTACATGGTGTTGGGACTCGGTAGCGTTTAGGCCGGTGATCCTTCAGCCAAAGGGATGAGTACATCCGGGAGTAAGAGCGAAAGAAAAAAGGGTTTATTCTACATATTTACAGTGGCTCCAGATATGGAAGCACACTCCAAGGGGAAGCACTTTGAAAGTCTCGGCTCACTACATGTCTGAGCACATATCAGAACACGTCAGGACACTCCACTGTACCCAAGGTGTCTCCTTATAAAACATTCGTCTTCCCTAGTTGACCCGACTAGGGAATCAGATGACCTTTATGCGGCCAATCAGAGGGGTTGTATTGTTCACTGAACTCCGCCTCTAATGTTGCACCTTCGAAGCAAGGACGAGGCAATCCGGAAACAGGGGGTTCACACTCCTTCCACGAAAGTCGGTGACTTAGTTTCTTGCCCTCCGACGGTCATCTTGCCAGGATTGGGAGAATGGCCTTCGCGCTAATCCCTGCTTCTAACGAAGGGTGGCGGTTGTGGTCGGTCGCTTCTAAGTGAGCTTCTTCGTCATCGCGTCACTGCCGGTGTCGGGCCGCGTCGCCAGGTAGGCGGCCGCTGGTGAAGGGGGTGGCATCGGGGGACGCACCCAAAGAATGCGCACTGTTGAGTTGGGGCACTTGTTTGCCCGTCTTGTCGGGCACTATCGCCGTCTGGGCGATGCCGATGAAAGGGCCTGCCTCGATGGGAAACAATCAAAGAATGCGCCCGGCCGATTCGGGACGCAAGAGATTCCTCCCCCGCCGGAAGATTCGACCTGAGGGTGACCAGCTCTCAGGTTGCCCGAAGCATCGGCGGTCTGTCGAGAGTTCGGGGTTTCTTCTTGAAATGATGGCCGATGACACACTCGAGCATGAGGTCCCAGCATTAACCTCGTTGTGGCCTTCTCCCTGGGAATACACAAGCACACACACACGAACCAGAGGGCACAGGCAAGTGCCTTGCTCGCACCGAGAGCCATCTGGTCTAGCGAACAAATCAATGCACCTGCCCTTATCTAATAATAGCACCAAAGCAGTCATCAAATCACTAAACCTTTGCTGATGCCCACAATTTTGAGATTAGACCAGGATTCACAACTTTCTCCCAACATCTGAGAGAAGAGCATTCCTAGTGACAAAGCACCACATAGCGCTCAAGCGCCCGAAATCCGTTAAATCCACCAGGCTTTGCTTGAACCATGTGGGGATCGAGGTGCCTTCCCGCGCCTTGTCCCCCAGCTCGTGCGTGGCTCGATCTCCGGGAACCGCCGCCGTAACGGCAACATGGCAAACACTGCGAGCGCGCCGGACCTACTTTCCTGTGCAAACCGTGCTCCCCCCCCCCCGGGATTGGACTTGCCCCGCGAGAACACGTCACCGGGATGCGCCCTGATTGGCCTCCTGCGCAGCAGCCTCCAGGCACCCTCTCCACCCAAACTCTCGTCCGCTAAGCGCTTCCTCGCTGCGGCAGATGCTCACAGGTCCGCAACAAGGTGGTTACACGAGACCTTTGTTCTCGCGACTCCTCGTTCTCGCTCTGGGCGGACCGCTACCCGGTTAGCCCTAGCACAACGGGCGCGCGTACTCGATCGGTCTTGCGGTGAGCCTTGGCCCGTAAATGCCGTGACTGTCGCACTGTGCTGTATCTTGGGTGAATAAACCCGTGTTGGCAAACTGACTCCGGAGCCTTCTCTGCGCCGTGTCGGAGAGTCGACGAACGCTGCCGTAGTGCCTTTGTGCGTTGCGGAGTGGAGGAGCGTCGTGTCCTTTCCTGACCGTCGCTCGTACGTTAAGCCCTGTGCAAACCCATCTCCACAACCAATAATTTGGACCCAAAATTTTTGTGCCGTCAAAGCAAGCTCTCGTGAACCTCTGAGTTCACCAAAACCAGATCGTTCTGCTGCAGAGAGCAAAGGTAGAATACTCGAAAATGCTCTAAATAAATGATAAATGAAATATCATACTCAGCACAAACGCGATAAACAGTTTTACATCCGCTAGTATCGCACATACTATAGTGCCATTGCGAGCCACATTTGCATCATGGATGTACTGTCAGTCGCTTTAACTTTGCAGACAAACTCACATGTAATACGTGTGAATCACGCACTAACAATTTTTCTCTTGTCCATATAAAGGATACACACTAAAGGAACAAAAAAAAAAGCTTGCGTAAATTACATGCTAACTTACAAGACTCGCGAACATTTCAAAAAGTGTGGGGATGCGCGACTCTCACGCGTCTCCTGTGATCCGGCTTCACCGTGTGGCTAGGTGCCGGCGGCGGTCGTGGTGGTTGCGGCGCATTGTGAGAGATGGCGCGAGTGTCGCGATGCTGACTGCCACCGAACGGCGGGGTGACTTGGGAGAAAAAGGTCAAAGGCGCTTCATCTTTGGCTTGGGATCGGCAACCAACAAGCACGAACGCTTCGCGCGTATGCCGGCCCGCTTCGCGGGACCGTCTCGCGAGGCTAGGAGCAGGACACCGGTATGGACGAACACGAATCGTTCGAACGCGCCGCCGTTCGTGTGACCGCACACGTGAACGACTAGGCGATGGTGTCAGAGCATGGGGCGAACATATTCGCTCGCTGTCGGGTCACGGTGAGTCGGACTTCCTTGATTTGTCGCGCGCCTATGTGAATGTTCTATTGGTATTAATTCGGCTAGCGTGTATTAATGTATGAAAGGTGCAATAAATGCCCTCTTGATTGTTTGCACTACTGTGTTGTCGTTCCTTTATCCCAAGAGCACATGTGAGACCCCACAAAAGTGAAGCGATAATCAAGCGTGCCACTACAGGCTTCAAGCCAATAGCCTGGACCTGACACTGCAAGCGTATCTCCTACAAAAAAGAAGCCTATTTGCCTAAAAGGGAAAGACTGGACTGGAAAAACATTTAGGCACGCGCGAACTATCTCTTTCGGTATATTGCTAAGCTTCTAAAGTAAACGAACAACAAATAAGCTCTAAATCTGCTTATTCAAACCATCTCAAGTCTTGGAGATCTCAAAACATTTAACCAAACACTAAAAATAAAGAAACAAACAAAATTATGTTTCCACAACATCTGTGTCACTTTTCATTCAAAGTAGCCTGTGGTGGCGCCATATGTTTAAGCCGTACTCGAGGTGGGCGCGGTTTGAGGGCTCTTGTTAACGAGGGAATACAAAGGGCACGTAGGTCATTCTCCTTGCTGCCCACCCCTGACACTTTACAAACAGGCCGCATGCCTTTTTGGCATTGCAATGCGGTTTCACTGCCACACATGAACAATTCGCGTCGCCTTGCCGGCTCGCTCTCCACTGTCATGCCTAACACACCTCGAAAAGAACTGAACTAGGGGGAACATAATTGGCCCCTTCGCGCCACCTTCGATTTTGTCCACCTTTGCGCCGATTGGCCCTTTCTTTTCTTTCTCGTCTGGTGGTTCGGACGCGCTCTGTTTGGAAACATTCCTGATTAACGTGCCGTTATTCAGCCGCGTTGCCCGGTCTGCCATATTCCTAACTTTGCGACGCCGTTTCATCCTAGCATGTTTACTAGTGCTCATTTTCAAGCCTTCCGCTTGAATCTCGTGCTGACTGGCACTTATTTCATTAGTCACTATTTCCATCTCAACCGCACAGTCTGAATAATTTGCGGGTAAATCGTACCTCTCAATGCTATCTCGACTGGCGGAGAGCTTCAAACACTCGGGGACAATGCAGCTATTTTCCTTTGCGCAACGTAGCTTGTATACCTGCGAGCTGTCCACAACTGCACTGCCTTGCCTACATTGTGCTTTTGAGCACTTTTCTGATCGATTGGACTCGACACTGGTGCTCTTGTCTGATGAATCGGTGTCACGTCGGACTTCTGCAAGAGCTACCTTCGCGACATACTCCCCGGATAACTGTGCCAAATCGTCCACAGCTGGCCTAGCTGCTTCTCTAGCATTCCACTGGCACAGTATCTCGTCGCGCTCAATCCGGTCCCCATCAACGGGTTCCTCAGCAATTATGCCACGGTCTATGGATCTGGCATCACCTATGAACGTACATTTAGGCTCATTGGGATCAGCCTCTCTTCCTACCATCAGTAGAACCGTGCGCGCAACTTCTTCACACTTTCTGTGCGATATTTCTGCGGGTGCCTGACATACCTGCTGCTCCACTTTAAAACCCAGTTCTAATCATTCAATCTCTTGATTGAGAGCATCTATCTTTTTCCTTACCTGCCTACTTTGTTGCTCTGCAATTTTGTTTTGTTCCTGCTTAATTCGTTCATACTTCTGCCTTTCTCGCTCTTCATGCTCCTCCTTTTCTTGTTCTTTCAGAATTAAGTTGCCGAAGTATTCAAAGTATTTCTGATCACGGGTTGCATTCTAAAATGCCTCTAATTTTGGCTTCTGACCTAAACCCTGTTCTAATCATTCAATCTCTCGATTGAGAGCATCTATCTCTTTCCTTACCTGCCTACTTTGTTGCTCTGCAGTTTTGTTTTGTTCCTGCTTAATTCGTTCATACTTCTGCCTTTCTCGCTCTTCATGCTCCTCCTTTTCTTGTTCTTTCAGAATTAAGTTGCCGAAGTATTCAAAGTATTTCTGATCACGGGTTGCATTCTAAAATGCCTCTAATTTTGGCTTCTGACCTGTCATCCTTTACCTCTACGTCGAGCTCTTCACACAACTGCAACAGGTTAGCTCTCGTCACTCATGACGTCCATGGTCACTACTTTAGGCTTTGGCTCAGTTATTCCACAATACTTGCTGCGAAACCCGCACAAATTTCGATGCAAGTAAATAAAAACTACCAGTGGTTCAATTCTGTTTTCCCAAGAGAATTTGAGGCCTGGAAAATATAGCAGGAACCAAACGCCTATACACAGAAGTAGCACCAAGTCCCCAAGTTCTCCTCCACCGCATCAAATCAGTTGCAAGAAGACGTAAATCCTGGGTCGCCTTTAACTGATTCCAATTCCAGTAGGTCTCTTTGTCCCAATTACTCCCACACAAGTATGAGGTCTGGCTTTAGTAGCTGGTTCAGATCTATGCTTAAAGCTGCTTTCTGCTGAGATGCGCAACAACCACAGTATCAAAATGGGCAGTTGTACACGCTCCATCAGTTTTTAGAAAGTCTGGGCTAAAAGATCCGATGACTCAACCGCAAAGTCAGGCACTCACCCTGTACCGTGGAATCGTGCTACGCTGCGTGCATCCAGCCGCTTGCGAACCAGTTGGCCATTGGCGTTGGCTGCAGGTTCCATCTTGCCGCTGTCATCCTGTCGCTCGTAAATCAGTTGCTGCTGACTGGCGTTGGCTGCAGGGTCCATCTCACCACGGCAATTCAGTTAATCGCGAACCAGATGCTGTTGACTGACGTTGGCTGCAGGGTCCATGGCTGCAGGGTCCATTTCACTGCGGCCATCCAGTTGGTCGCGAACGAGATGCAGGCGACTGGCGTTGGCTGAAGGGTCGATCTCACCGTTGACGTGAAGGTCGATCTCACCGGGTTGACGGCCACACCTTGGACGGCCAACGTCACGGACTCAGCCGGACCCCCAAGTCTCCCGTCGCTAGAGCGTAGCTGATGATGCGACCTTCTCGGCACGGAGCCACGTCGATAATCCACAAACAGCGCCGTTCTTCCCTTGATTACAGCTTGGGTCATGCGCCTCGAGGGCTCATGCCTTTCGGACTGCGCCGTGCTTCTCGTGCTCTTCTTCCTTTTTGCACTGCAGGCAGCGTCTTACATAGACAGTTTCCCCAGTAAACTGGTTGGCTGGCACAAGAGAGCGCTTTACTATGACAGTGTCGCAACCGGTATCTCTCAAAACAGTTACGGGTTGTCCTTCTAGACGCCCTTTTGCTGTCGGCATTCCTTCTGTTTGTAGTTTTGGCCCAACGGTGCTTTGCACACCTGAACCAATCTTTTCAGAACTGCGGTCTTCAGTGTTTACAGCATGTGTGCGTTGTTCTTGCCGCCTATCTTCTTCGGTTGGTTGGCCAAGTTCAGAAAGAGAACACGAAGCCTCGTTGTAGTCCTTCAGGTTTTTGGTAAAGCCTTTCAGTTCATGCCCAGGCTTCTTCCCTTTCCAACCGGTCGCAGCTTTAGATCCGCTAGTCCTAGACCAGCAGTCTGACGGCTTGTGTCCTCGCTTGTTGCATATGAAGCAATGGGGCTTCGCATGACCGCTTGATGGATCATTAGCTTGCGTCTCACTCTTCACACACACCTTTTCTTCTCGACTTCTAGCCAGATTTGTCAGGCCTTGCGCTTCGAGATAGTGATCCGCTGTTTCTGCCAAACTGTCAAGACCTTTGCAACCTCGCTCCTTCAGAAAGATGGCAAGCTTCTGATCACATCGTCGCATGAATTGTTCGGAGACAACCTTGTTTCTCAAGGCGTCATGCAAGTTTTTCAGTTTTGGCCAACTCTTGCCAGTGATCAAAATACCCAAGCAACCTGCCTACAAATTGGCGACCTGTTTCGTCATTGTCGGGCTTGGCGTCTCGAAACTTGATTCGATAGCCCTCTTCCGTAAATCGAAACCTCTGGAGCAATGTTGCCTTAAGCTTAGCAAAATCAGTCGCGTCTTCAGCGGACATGCGCCCGACAACAGTGAGTGCCTCCCCCGTTGGACACATACTCAGAGATAGGGCTCACTTGTCACTAGGCCACCCTTGGTCTGTGGCCACTCGCTTGAACCTTTGAATGTATGCATTGAGCTCATCCTCAGCTTCATTGAAAGTTGGAATTAACTTGTGCGGGCTTCGGAAACCTTGATTATTCGCTTCCCGATCGGCTGTGACTTCTTGACTTGGCTGTTGCAATTCTTGCACGCGAAGTCGTAGTTCCAACAATTGGCGTTCTCCAGCTTGCCAGTCCAACTCTCGTGCATGGTCCTCTTTGGCAGCCTCACGCTCTTGTGAACGGCGTTCTCTTTCTCTGCTACGCTCCCCATCTATCCACTGCTGGAGTGCCTTGCCTGTGTGTCCCAACTCTTTATCAAGACCTATCAGTTTTTCGGCATCCATCTTCAACCGCCGCACGCGAACAAAGTGAGACTCTCAAAGGTGTTACGAGAGCTTAGTCCTGTTCGTGGATGCGAGATAAAGTAAAGGAATTACGTGGACCGTCACGTTTGTTGACGTGTGGTGTGTTGAGAAAGGACTCGAAGGCGATATTGGGGCGGGTTGCACAAGCGGACGTATAATTCACACTATTCTCTTACATAGAAACAAGTAAGATTCCCTAGTACAGGTTATCTGCTAGCGTATGAAGTCTTACGATGCGGCAGACTACTAAGTTTCACTCACTCGCCCAATAACCCGCAAAGTCCGGGCGTCGCAGCAGGCCCCAGTGGTCGCTCACGTGTGGTCGGAACCTTTATTGACATGCCGTATGCGGCGGAGGCGGCTAGGGTAGGCAGTGGTGGTGGCACGGCGACAGCCACTTGGTTGATGGCTCGGGATTCCGACGCCGGAACTACGAGAGCATCAAACTCCCCAGAGCACAGGAACTGCAGGATCTCGGGAACCGGCCAGGCACGGGACATGGGCAGGGACTCTGTTCGGTGGCTTGCGACCCGTCACGAGGCTGCCCAGCGGTACACCCGGGTAGCCCTTACGGGACTCCTTCCACAAACCTCGCTCGGCCCTCGTTTGATCTGCCCTCGTGGCCGCAGCTGCCCGTTCGCTCGTGTCTTCTTCTTTTTTTTTTTCTGCCACCAACCTTTTTTCTTTCAGTCTTTGATTACGAAAGCTCATTCAAAAGACACTTATTATACATGCGAAGCTAATGGGCACAAGTCACACCACATGTTTTGGGCATTCCGGAGAATTGCATGCGTTGCAGGACGAACTAGAGAATTGGTTAGTCTAGGCGTGGGCCACCATCGCGTTTACAATTGTTGCTGAGTCGTTTGATATATGCAGAATATCAAACACAATAGACCATACAGAGGACATGTTATGGTTCATAGACAGCAATAAAGTTCTGACCGAGAGGGATGACTGTGGACATAAAAGAGTAAATAAATTTCCATTCTGTGAAGGTAAAGTGCGCTGGTTTTGTATTTTTTGTACCAAAGCAACTTACTGTAATTTCTACATTAGTTTTAAACTTTGATGCCATATAAAGTGGTGGCATGTTTAATTTGGCGTCATTTTAGAGCAAACACTGTCAAATGAATCAGCGATGTGTCTGCATTTTTTCACCTGTTTAATTATTCGACTTGCCAAATAATTCGATCAGTTTTGTCCGTCCCATCGGAGTCAGATTATCAAAAGTCGACTGTACGATGTTGGTCTCTTGCTATAACATGCATCATGTCTGAATCTATCGTACCAAGAAACACTACTCCTTGCCAGACACGGTCACTGTGGGAGCACATGAGATGACTGCCTCCTCAACCTCTTTGAGAAAGTGGCTGCACAATTTCCTTAAAGGAATTTCACACACTGCCTTAAACATAACGAGAACCTCACTTTCTGGCCTTCACAGATCCTCCATGGGTGGTAAAGTGCGCGTAGATGACTCTTCAGCATCCAAGAAGCCTGAAGCCACCGGTGGCAAGACGGGCAAAGGTGACTGGAATGCAGCCAAGTCTTCACCTGTACCCAGTGCAGGCGGGAAAATAAGGCGCAGTGAGGCAGAGGCAGCTTCCAGGCAAGGCCCTACTTTTCTTGAACACCAAGGCATGACAAGTGTTTGCCACACTCATTGTTTGAACTTACTAACCAACGTAAATGTTTTTATTGATTGTAGAAATAAAGTGCAACAGATTTGAGCTTACTGGAAGCTCATCGTGTCATCACAACTGTGCAACACTGTTTCTACATTAAGAGCATGCAAAAAATGGCACGAATATAGTTTGCAAAAAACCTGTGTTTAGCACATCTGCAGGTTGACATTTCAAGTACACTTATGATGCAGGTCTGGGGGCAAGTCCACTTCAGGAACAACATCACGTAAGGGTGATGTGGGCACGCCAAAGCAGAGTGCATCCTCTACCAGCAAGGTTAAGCCAGAGCATGCACATGGCAAGGTTAAAAATGACAGCACACCAAGTCACAAGACTGGCCGGCTAGAGTCACCAGCATCAAGTAATACCAAAGCACAGAGAGCTGATATCAGCAATTCACACAACCAAGGTACGCCAAGAATTAAAGCCAAATCAGACACAAAGTCGTCAAAGACATCAGAGACAAAGTCCGACAGTAAGCATCAAGACGGGCTGCACGACAAGCACAAGCAGTCCTTCACAAAAGGTTCCAGAGGTGAGAGCAAAGCAGATTCTAAGGATGGCAAGGCAGATTCCAAGGCTGAATCCAAGGGGGAAAGCAAGGATCATCCCAGAGGAGAGCCCAAAGGTGGAGGAGGAGCCAAAGGGGACAGCACTTCAGTCGGAACCAAACGGAGTGAACCCTCTAAAGCAAAGGAACTGCCTGGGCGCAAATCTGAAGGGAGAAGTAAAGCAGATGACGATACCAATCCAGGTAAGTTACTACAATGCATCTTGCCTGCATTGTGTTCAGCTGTAAATTTTTAATATAAAGCATGTAACAATGCTATAGCTGTCTGTTCCGTAGCCTGAATGATAGTCCACTCTGTTTCAGTCAAGGGGTCCAGCAGGCAGGTGAAAGAGGAGCCACAGGAGACTGCACCCAAACGCAAACGCACCGCTCGACTCGATACTCCCAAGACCAACAGCCCGCAAGTCACCAAGTCAAGACGAAGGTGATCCTGTCACTACCAAAGCTAAAGAATGCTGTTCTTCATAGCCGTCATGTGTGCCTTTGAGGCATCAGCACCAGTGTAGCAAATACATGGGAAGCCAAGTTGAGACTTGAATAAAGCTGGAGAACCATTGTGTGCCAATTAAAGCATGGTATTTAGTGCATGAGACAGATATTTGCACCATTCTACATGGTTTCGAAAAGGGAATTCATAATTTGAAGGCAATCGTAACGTAAGAAAAAAAATTCAACAATTCAGCAAGTATAGACAATAGCTTGATTTGGTTTTCCCGAAGACACACCAGAGTGTCTGTCTAGCTACCTGGGAGACCGGGAGAAGTTGGAGGAATTTCGGGCACCTGGAAAATTCAGCTAATCGTAAGTTAAAATGATAACAAACTGTCCACATTGAAAGTTCTTGTAGGTTGGTTACCTCGCAAAACTTACTTTTCGGGGCACCCCAAGTCAGCTTTCCTGCAAAATTGTCCTCAATTGCCATATCATAGAAAGTTATTCGTAAGTTGCATGCAACACTGACACACGTGTAACTTGCTATGCAGTGAAGCATCCTATATATTGTGGGGAGGCTTATTGATAATGGCAGAGGTGAACCCAACATGTAGGGTAAGCGCCAAAGACAAACCGAGCAGTTTTTTCGGGTTGGGCCGATTTCCCATGGGCAGCCACGTAGCAGTCAATAAAACAACCAGTTTATGTTAGTGGAACAAATCAAGTGTGTTGTGCTGTCACTCACAAGGTGAGGCAACATGCATTGAGACCGTAGGCCAAGGAATGGGCTGGATATAGCAGAGACCTGAAGCGCAGGGCTGCCATGACTGCTGCACTTGCGGGAGCTGAAACATTGTTTTCTGTGAAACCTCTTCTGGCGTCGGTGTCCATTATTTATTTGTTACTGTTGAAAACCGGTTGTAATGTGTCGTTCGCTACTATATAGCCACAATGTGGCATAATCTGCTATGATGAGGGTAGCTTCTGCAGTGAAGCAGTCTTAGTGGTTTTGTGAGATGTCTATTCCTCTTGAAGAAATGCCTGAAAACAGCATGAGTTTCTAATGTGGAGTGCGTAGTTGGAAAACATGATGGGAAGAACTGCAGTGTAGTGAAAGCTACACGTCTAGCACTCCTGCAGTGCTTTTGCAGGAGAACTTCAGTGGCACTGCAGTGCGGATGTACTGCTGACCAACGACACTGCACGAGTGGAGCAGGGACCCAACTTTCAAAAGATTTCTCTCGCTTTAACCCTTTCAGACGCCATTTAATCCTGTTGATTGAAAACTTACTATCACCACATTTCTTGCATCTTCAGAATCGTAGAAAGTGTACAGCTGCAGAAAAGATTAAGAATTTGCAATTCTTTAGTGAGTTTTGTCAAGTTTACAGAATGTGGACTGCACTCGACAACTCGCTACAGGAACATCAAATATGAGAACATCAACTATTTCGTGTATTGAAAGCTTGAAAAGCTCTTATCCAGCCACTTATGATTGGTGCATGACATTGTGAAAAACAATGAAAGAAGTGAACCCAATACATACAACAACATACTAACACGAAGCAAGAACACCCAACCATCTTCCCACGCATTTTACTAAAACATTTTGCACATGTTATCCAAAATTGCAGCACAATTCCCATCATTGGCACATAAAACCCCAGAAAGAAGAATTCCAGTCATAAGTGTTTTGAGATGTATTCGACACATCTTAATATTACTTTCATCAGTGCTTTTGCTGTTGATGCACTATCTTAGTGTACACAATTGTATACATAACGTCTGAAAGGGTAAAAAAAAAAATGATTAACCCTTTCTGATGCTGTGTGCACAATTGCATACACCTAAATAATGCATTGAAAGCAAAAGCACTGATTAAAATAGTGTTGTCTCATAATATTTAAAACGTATCACGTACAACTTGAAATACTTCTGAATGAACCTGCGCTGCAAGTTTGAGTAATATGTGTAAAGTGTTTCGGTGAAATCATTTCGAAGCAAGACTGCTGGGTGTTTGCTCCCGGTGTCAGCATGTCATGCAGCGAGTTCTCTTTTATTATTTCTGACGATGCTCTATGTCAGGCATCTTTTTCTAGTGGCTGGATAGAAGATTTCTAAGTATGCTAGATATGAAATAGTTTATGTACACGTATCTGACGTTTCAGTAGAGAGCTCTTGCATTGAGTCTACATTCTGTAAACTTGGGAAAACTCGCCGAGGAACTGAAAATTCTTAGTTCATTCTGCTACTCTGTACTTTTAATGATCCAGAAGATACAATAAAATTTATGACACTGAATTTTCTATGGACAGAACTTATTGGCCTTGTGGAGATGGGTTTGCACAAGGCTTACCCTACGAGCGACGGTCAGGAAAGGGCACGATGCTCCTCCACTCCGCAACGCACAAAGGCGCTACAGTAGGGTTCGTCGACTCTCCGACACGTCGCAGAGAAGGCTCCGGAGTCAGATCGCCAACAAACGGGTTTATTCACCCAAGATACAGCACAGTGTGACAGTCACGGCGCTTACGGGCCAAGGCTCACCGCAAGACCGATCGAGTACGCGCGCCCGTTGTGCTAGGGCTAACCGGGTAGCGGTCCGCCCAGAGCGAGAACGAGGAGTCGCGAGAACAAAGGTCTCGTGTAACCACCTTGTTGTGGACCTGTGAGCATCTGCCGCAGCGAGGAAGCGCTCAGCGGACGAGAGCTCGGGTGGAGAGGGTGCCCGGGGGCCGCTGCGCGGGAGGCCAATCGGGGCGCGTCCCGGTGACGTGTTCTCGCGGGGCAAGTCCAATCTCGGGGGGGAGGGGGGGAGAAGCACGGTTTGCGCGGGAAAGTAGTTCCGGCGCGCTCGCCATGTCTGCCATGTTGCCGTTATGGCGGCGGTTCCCGGGGATCGAGCTAAGCGCCACACACGAGCTGGGGGACAAGGCGCGGGAAGGCACCTCAATCCCCACATTTCCCCCTCCTAAAGACCGAGGCCAGCCTCCAAAGTGGCTGACCGAGGCCAAGTAGCAAGGTTGACTCGGCCAAAGAGGGCTAAGCCAATGGGGCAAAGTCCAAGAGGGTGTCGTCATCTTCCTCAGGACCAGGGCAGGGAGAAGGGGGGCCCCAGCAGTCCGGAAAGGCGAAGACGTCGCTTCGCTTGACACAAAGCCAGGGGTTTGCCTTGGCCACCAAAGTTCCACACACTGGAAGGACCCACTGCCAGGAGGAAGAGTCGGCAACCCAGGAAGGACAGGGCATGGCAGCACCATGGTTCAGCCAGCAACAAGCAATACTTGAGGTCCGCCGAACAGGAGCAGCCAGGAATGCGCGAGGCGTGGCTGCCATTTTGGCGCAGCAGCCACCACAGAGGTCACAGGGCCCTCCGGATTGCACGCTAGCAGGAACAGCAGGCCGGGATGACCAGCAGCCAGGTCAGCAGCGGAAGCCGGAGTGACCCTCCGCGGCCAGATTGGTCGGACCAGCCCCAATTAGCGGCAGCCTAGGCAGCAGGAGGCAAAGCTGGCACGCGTTCGTGGCCCCCAAAGGCTGGAGTGAGTCATGGCGGAAGGACCAGGGGCAGCAGGCCTTGAGGTCAGCAACAGACTGGCAGGGTAGGACCAGGGACAGCTGGCTTGATGCACAGTAATACTGGTGGCACATTGGAGCCAGGAACAGGGAGAAGACACAAGGGAAAAGACAGGAAGTTGCCCGCCTGGCTGACTGCCCAAGAAGGGGCGTTTGCCAGGATGAGGCTTGGGCAACACATAAGAGGGTATACTAAGCCACATGGGCCTGTCACCGCTTTGATGTGCGTCCTCGCACCGTAGCTACATTTCTCCATTCACCGGCATGGTAGGGAATGAAGTCCAGCCCCCTGTTAGTGGGATAAAGCTGACTAGGTGCGTCAGAAGGCGGGTGAGCACGAAAGGGTATATTAGGCCAAAAGGACCTGTCACCACTTCAATGTGCGCCCTCGCACCATAGCTGTCTCTCTCCGTTCACGGGCACGGTAGAGAATAAAGTCCGGCTACCAGCTGGTGGGAGAAAGCCTGCCTAGGTGCGTTTCCACAGGTTGTACCGATGGCGTGGCCTCGGGCCAGCTGTGTCGCTGTTTGCCTGCGGCTCGTTGACCGCCTCCCCCTCTCCCCAGTCGTTGCTACAGGCAACGAAAGATTTGAGGTCCGAGACGTGAACTGGACCGCCGACTGGTCTCCCTTGGGAGTCATCCAGCTTGTATACCAGAGGGGACATTTTGGTCTCCACTCGGTACGGGCCCAACCATTTGGCCGACAGGGAGGCAGAGATGCCTTTGGCGGCGTCACTCAAGACATGGTTGCGTCTGAGGACGAGATCGCCGACACCATAGTGCACGTCCCTGTGTGACCAGTCGTACTGGGCTTTTTGTCCAGCTCGTGCTTTTGCCAGGTTAGAACGGGCCAGGTCAAGGGCCGCATCCATCCATCAGCGCAGTTCTGCCGCGTATCCGGAAAGGCCGGCTTTCGTGGCGCACGCCCTGCTGCCGGTCCGCAGAACGCGGTCCATGGGGTTTGGCAGCTCTCTCCCGAAGTTGAGGAAAGTGGGCGTGTACCCAGTCGAACGGTTCACCGTGGACCACAAGGAGAAGCCTATCTCGTTAAGACAGACATCCCAATCCCTGTGTTGCTGGGCAAAGGCTGCGAGCAAGTGCTTGAAGTTCCGGTTAATCCGCTCTGTCAGGTTTGCCTGTGGGTGATACGTGGTTGTCTTGCGGTGCTTAATGCCAAAGGCAGCACACGCATCCACGAACACCTTGGCCTTGAAGTAGGACGCGTTGGCAGTTATCAGCTCCGCCGGAAAGAGAAGCGGTTAAAGACCTCAGTCAACTTGTCCCAGATTGCATGTGCCGTTAACTTCTGAAGGGGAAAAAAGTTCAACCCATTTCGTGAAGTGATCTGTGACAGTCGGAAGAAAAACGTAGCCTCGCTGGCTTCTGGGAAAGGGTCCCATAATGTCACAGGCCGCGGCTTGCCAGGGTAGCTGGCTGTCGATTGGCTGCATGAGCCCGGGGGGTTTGCCCGCGCAAAGCTTTACACATTGGCACACGCAGCATGAGCGAGCGTAGTGTAGAGCATCACGCTTCATGCCTGGCCAGGTAGCAGAGCGGCACAACTTTTGGAAAGTCTTAAGGCCACTCGCATGTCCGGCCACCCGCGAGTCGTGGAAATAGCTCAGGGTGGCTTTCCTTAGACTGCGGGGTAGAACGCATTAAACATTGTTAAAACTTCTTTAAAAAAAAGTTATTACATCCCCTGTTCTGAAATGCACTTTCATTGGTATTTCTAGATTGAACACAATGTGATATTTACACTACAAAAGATGGGAAATGTGTCATTTTCTCAAATTTGGGACTGTTGTTTTCCTATATTGCTACACGCGTCTGGTATTTGGTTGTTTGACCTAGGCGCGCGGGCGCCATCGCTCGAGAAAAGAAGAGGAAGAACGAGCTGGGCTCGCGCTGTGAACCTAACCGGTCAGCGCTGCAACCGCTGTTGTAAATACATCCTGTAAATAGTTGCCCGTCTTACCGACTCGTTCTTCGCGTAACAATATTTTGATATTTTAAGGATGCACTGCCCTATACCCTATCTCAGTAGTTCCTTGCACTTCTGTGGAAGCTGCAGGACTCCTTAGCTAATAGGAAGGCTGAATACCCCTCAAGATGTGTTCATCGGCGCCACATTGTCTGCTCAGCGTCTTCCTTACCATCCTATCGACACATGCTCCACGGTTAATGAATTGACACAACAAATGTTTTGGTCTTGTAACCATAAGCTGTGTTTACAGGAATACGACAGCGGGATTTCATTTCATCTCTATGCTTTCTCCGGAGTTCCTCGCAGCCTCTTTAGCCAGTAGTGAGAGCAATGCCCCTATAATTCACCCACGCCGCATCATCTTCTCGGCATCTATTCGGTGTTTGCTCACCACCGTCATCCCATACCATACTAGAGTGGAGTAGT
The DNA here is from genome assembly GCF_013339745.2 of Dermacentor silvarum. Taxonomy (NCBI): domain Eukaryota; kingdom Metazoa; phylum Arthropoda; class Arachnida; order Ixodida; family Ixodidae; genus Dermacentor; species Dermacentor silvarum. The sequence continues at coordinate 4,302,120 of NC_051163.1, read as the reverse complement.
GAATTAATGATAGTCAACAATTGGATCTTTATAGCATTCCACATTGTCAACGCACCATCGGTGCTAATGCTGTGACACCATCTGCTAACTGCAAATCAAAACACTTTTACGGCAACAAAGTGGCGAGTTGGGCTAGTTGGTTGAAGTTCATATTTGACGTAGATTGAAGCGCACCGAAGACGTGGACACAGAAAGTAAGTAGACAAGATGGCGCTTGCTCCTTGTCCTGTCTACTTCCTTTCTGTGTCCGCGTCTTCAGTGCGCTTCAATCTAAGTCAACTATGAACTTTTACGACTCATGATACATGCCTGTCATGAGTCACCGGCAAGACATATGATAATGTGAAAAAAGATGAAGGCGCTGGCCGAAGGAAACAGAGAAGGGACCCACAGGCGAGAAGCAGGTGAAGCGCGAGAGAAAAAAAAAACAAGGAATGAGAAAAAAGGAGACGCAGGCGATGATGAGCTGGCATTGCTGACTTGGTCGACAAGCAGTTGCATCTCCAGCTGTGCCCTGGAGATGGGAGGCAGCAGCTTCAGGGATCATGGTCCGAAGAGGGGACGTTCGCGAGTTGGCCAGCGACAACTACAGCTGCTGCACCCCTACTACGTTGCCGTGGCTGTGTTCCGCGGCATCAGTCCAGCCCCACGCTGCCGTAACCAGTTGCTGTCCTTTGCCACGAAGGCAATCGCCAACGCCACGTCAGCGGCACAACGGCCGACTGGCCCAGACCGCGTCCTGTGCCACGTGGGTCTCGGTGCAAGAACGCAACCTCATCGCTCTCGACGGAGGCCGACGCCCACACTGCGTCGGAACCACGCAGGCCAACGTCTTTTGCCACGCTGAGCCGGAGTCCGACACGACTGGCGACGGTCAGAACGTTCCTTTGTTTGTGACTTCGCGTGGATTAGTCGAGCGGAGGACTAATATGTAGTGAGCGATTGTTTATTTATCTGCATAGCTAGTTTTTGGAGTGTGTCGTGTGTGTATAGTGTTTATAGTGTGTTAGGATAGTTTGCTGTTTGTTTTTCTTCAATACCATTTTTTTTGCTTGTTTGAGAGAAATGTTCTACATATTTGCTTTCTGTCTCTTTCCGTTTCTGGAGCGCTGAAATGTGTGACAATTAACGGCACGGTGCCCAGTACGATTACAGAGGAAACACCTTAACTGGGGTGGGCGCACGCTTTCCTGAGGCTCGTATTTGCCTCGTATACTTTCCCTCTGGCTAGGTCCTCTTTCAGTCTTCCTAGATTTCTCAGTCCCTGTGCCTCTAAAAATTGATCCGCGTGTTCGGCTAGATCGTTGAGTGAATTCAACTTTCTCTCTTTTAGGAAGATACCCAGATTATTGGTACAGCAAGCTAAGAATTGCTCCCTGACCATGCAATCACGGACCCCCTCATAAGTCTTCGCGACATCGGCCATTTCCACCCGCCGGTCAAAATAATTTGACAGGCGACACGCAAATTGCTTTCCCGTTTCTGCGTCTTCCGGCTTGCAGTTTCGGAATCGCTCGCGAAAACCTTCCGCCGTAAGTCGAAATCTTTGTAGTAGTGCCTTGTTAACCTTGTCATAGTCTAGGGAGTCGGAGGCGGTCATCCTCCCTAAGACACTTAGGGCTGCGTGGCCCATTCGCTCCGGTCCCAGCCTTGTCCGAGGGCTATCCTTTTGAACCGGTGCAAGTATGCATCCAAGTCGTCACGCTTTTATCGAAAGGTGCCATTAGCTTACGCAGACAGATTTTGTTGGCTTTTGGAGACTGCGAGCCGGAGGACACTGATGCCATACTCTTGTCATCGCGGTGACACTCCGTTGCTTGGGCCAATCTTAGTTCGAGTTCTAAAATTTCCTTCTCCCTAGCATGCATTTCCCGCGCTTCCGCACGTTCGGCCTCGCGTTCCTTTTGAAAGATCTCTCTCTGTTTCTCAATAAATTTCTGGGCTTCGTCCTTCGAAAAATCCAACTCTTTCACTAAGGCTAGAGCCTTGTACCAATCCATTTCCGTATCACAAAAATTTGTGACGGGGCAGGAAAAATCAATCCTGGCAAGCTCGCCAATTGTCACGAATTTCAGTGCTTCAGAAACGGACAGAGACAGAAAGCAAATATGTAGAGGAAAATTTATCTAAAAAAAATTGTATTGAAGCAAAACAAACAGCAAACTATCCTAACACACTATAAACACTATATATACACTTCATCATGGTGTGATCACGCACCGCGTTGAGCCCGAATATAAAGATGGTTACTTCATTTGATTTGCCGCCATGCAAAGAAGGATGTTGCAGTTTTGCCATTCCATGTGTTGCCATGAAGGCAGCACCACTTGTAAGCGTGGACTTTACTTAGATCATAATACACGCAGGATAAAGTGCAAACATGTATAACGCCTGAGGAATGCAATTTTAAACAACACATATGGTGCATTTAATAACAGCAGAATTACGTACATTAATCTGGAGTCATGCAATGCATGACGTTTAACAGTGCGAACTTGGACAAAGGACGGCGATAGAGACAGGCGTAGACAAGCGCTGTTCGTAGACAAGCGCTGTTCGTAGGCAAGAACATTGTTTCGAGCGAGGATATAAGCCTCTCTTTTATGACACTAAAGTTATTGCTAAGCGCACACGTGACCACACCAGACTCGTAGTAGAAGCAGCGGCAATTAAAGAGAGCAATGCGGTAAGAAAGCCTTCACTATCATATTTGGGATGCGCAAGAAAAGATGCGCCCGCCCCTTGACAATGACTGGTGTTGGGCACTGATGTTTCGATTGTTTTGCCATAGATAAGAGATTTCTTTGCGATGGCATCTTGCAAAGTTCTCTCTTATTGCTGGTGTAAAATCGTGCACGTGCAACCCATATAAATTTTTGTTTTGTCTGGAATAAAAATTTAGTTTCAAGTACAGCGCTTGTCTACATCTGTCTCTTTCGCCGTCCTTTGTCCAAGTTTGCACTGTTACACGGCGTAGATCAACACCAACTAGCCCAGTCGCAAACCTTACTACAGTCATGCGATGGACTGAAACACTAGTACCAAAGTTTAATTGTATAGCTTTGTGACATACCTTTTTTTAGCTTATTGCTCTGCCAATTGAAAATTATAATACCTACTTAAAGCCATAACAGCATGTTCAATTCTATCAGTATAAATTGTGGTCTTTTCATTTCCACTAAAATCTCTCGACACTTTCCGAGTGGGCTTTGGTCCCTTTAATGCTTGAGAAGTTCTCGGAATTCAAAAACAGAAGAAAAGCTTGTCTTTTGTGGCCTGGGTAGGCCTCGCACTCCAATGCAAAAGGGACCCTTGAGTTGTAGATCAGATGCTAGAAGAGCAAAATAAGTAAATAAGGATTTGAGCATTTGTTATATAGTTTTTGTTCTCCAATCTCAAGTGCTGACACTTCCCTGTGGGTTTAGGTGACTGGTAGTGATGTGGTTGCTGAGAAGTGCTTGCCATGTCACTTTCCCCACAGGACACAAAGGTGTGGCGTGCATGACATTTGAGAATTATTGTCAATGCAGGTAAACACCGTCGGTAGGTACGGGTGCAAGACTGTGTAGCTGCTCAGTGGTGCCGCTCGTAGCTGCAATGGCATCTGTAGTGACACTCGTGTCATTGACTGGCTTCAGGTTCAAAGATGGCTTGACTCGCCAGCACTAGGTGGCAGGTTCTCAGGCCAAGAGACAGTTTCTTCCAGCTGTTCTCATTTGCCATGGTGCAAGTTGTTGCCATGTCAGCTGGTAAACGACTTATTCACTGTGCTTGGCTCTGGAGTGTTGGAAGGTCTCTTGCATCAAGGACCTTTCTCTTACAAAGTTCTCTCTCCCATCAAGGACCTCTGTGGTTTCCCTTGTATGCTCCTGCATAGTATTATCATGGCGCTGATGCTGTGTTGCAGCTGGTTGGCATGTGTTCCTACTTCCTACGCATTCCTCTGCAGAATGTCCGAAGCGACGAAAGTTTTCACCCCTAGGCATTCTGTAATGTGATAGATGTGACCGGCCCTTTACAATGTACACACAGAGGCGTTCTCCCACAAATGAAGACAAGATTTCGTATGCCACGGACAGCCAGATGTGGAATGTTCGCCGCAGTGATGAAATCAGCAAGTGAGAGCACAATATCCTGGTTAGGGGGACATGCAAGTTGAAAAGTTTCAATGTTTTCTTTTTAAAATTTATTTTTTAGGTTTTGATCACAGAGTTATGCTTCGATCAACAGTCTATGTTCATGTGTAAAAAAAAGTCAAGGCATTTCTCCAACCATAAGATCATGTAAAATGATTCTAAGTAAGGCATGATAGCCGTAGGGGCTTCATTTTTCCATTTATTCTCCAATCCTTGCTCCAACCAATGTGATACCCCCCCCCCCCCAGGGATCTTTCATCACCTCTCCTCTCACACTCTCCCGGGTGGGGCAGGCTCCATGCTGTTCACATGGAGTGGTGGTGTCTTGCTAACGGTGTCTGCATTTTTTTTTCCTGTCAGGATTATGTGCGCCGTTTTGACAGTGCGTCAGCATGCAAGAATGGAACGTGTTCAAGGCTGCGTGTTCTGTGTACTTTGGATATATACGCAGTCTTTCTTTTTTTATATTTAGCATTTTCTCATCGGTGAGTACTGCATGCTTGGTGTGCCATGTGCATTGAATTTACCTTGCCAGTGTTCTTCCGTATGAGCTAGCCAACATTCCCGTTGACGTGTCTTGGATTGTGTTTATCTTCCGCAAAAATGTCTGTATGTATCAGTACGGTACAAGCTCGACACCTCTTTCAATGACGTAGTTTTTTTCTTTAAAACAAGGTTGAATAAAATGATTTTACGATACACAGTGTCTGCATGTAGTGGCATGCATCTGTGTGTAATAAAATTCCGGCAATTTTAAGGGATTGTTTTGCTCAGCCTGACGCTGCTATGTCACATGCTACACTCCATTGCTCAAAGCGCATAATTTCCATATTGTGCTACAGTCACTGCTACTGCCTACGAAGCTCGTCATGGGTCTACCACCCGTGGCATCCACCACCCGACTTCTGAAAATCGGTGCTTGTAACACCTGGCAAGAGCTGGTGGAAGCCCAGAAGGCCAACCAACTCGAGAGGCTGAAGGTCACGCCGACGGGCAGATTGGTCCTTGCGCACCTCGGCTAAGGAGAACGCTACATCTCCGACGCAGTCCGCAAGTTCAAGATACCGCCATACATAAGAGAATCCCTGAGCATCGACAAACTACCACGCAACATGCATCCCGAGCAGCATCGGGGACGCCGGCTCGCTCGAGTCAACACCATCCGAAGATGGCACAAGCACGATTCAGATGATCGCTACGTAGATGCGTCGAAATACCCAGGCAAAACCGCCTACGCAAGTTGGTTCTTTATTCTATGCCTACGCTCTGAGTGTGGTCGACTCGAGAGGCCAAGAACTGGCGTCCGCCACCGTCGGGGTGTGCAACTCTGAGACCGCGGAAGAAGCGGCGATCGCCCTCGCCACCACCACGAGCACGAACGCGGTCGCAGTCTTCACGGACTCCTAATCCGTAGTGCTCAACTACACGAGAGGCCGAATCTCAGTCGAAGCAGTCAAAATTCTGAAGAACAGAAGCACTTTGCTCCCTTACACCTGCGTCCAGTTATTATATCTGGATAGCCTTAGATTATGAAAAGGTTGGACGAGAGACAACACACACCATGTTGAGCGGTGCTCGTGAACTGGCCTGTTCCGTCTTGGGAGAGGCGTTTATTATGTGAGAAGCGAAGGAGATGTGTAGGGGGTGCTAGGAATTGCATGATATTACATAACACGTCGCCATACAAGAACTAACAAAACAAAAGATCACATGAGGAATCTTGAAGGAGTCTTCCCAAACTGGTCTTCCCGGACGAGTCTTCTTTGGGAGTGCTTGCGGTGGCACTGTTCTTAGGTCTGAGGGATGGTCAGGAAGAGCTCTTGGCTGTGAGGAACGGCGTGGCTCATTTACTTTTGTTGACTCGACAGGATAGTAGTCTTCAGGAGTTGCCTGGGTATCCCTTGAGTAGCGTCGTACTCGTAAGTGGTATTGGTTGCGCACGTACGCTTGACCATTGGCCGCTGTAACAGTATACCTCCGTGGCCCTGGGCCTACCTGGGTTATGACTGCTTTTTCCCATTTCTTTCCATGCCAAAACCAAAAGGGCAGGTTCTTGCTTAACGGAGGCAGATCTCTAGCATGCTGGTCAGCATGCTTGTGCTGTGCCTGCTGCTTTGTTTGAAGCTTTCTCTGGAGCGCTTTATGCAGGTAGTGCAGTAACAAAGTGCTGGGATGGGCTGGAATAAATGTTCTTATCCATCCTATAAGCATCTCTGCAGGGGAAAGGAGGCCATGGTCTGGAATGGTCTGGAAAGTTCTCTCAACTTGTCCATTTGAGCAAGGGAAAAAAGATGATGTGGGTTTGTGGATGATGTCCCATTCCTTGTTGAAGTTTCTGAAGTCTGAGAAATTGAATAGAGGTCCTTGATCACTCACGACTTCTGTAGGTATGCCAAAGCATGCATACATATCCTTGAGCACTGGGACGACAGATGAGGCTTAAGTGGTTAACATTTTCTTGATCTCCACAAACTTAGAATAGTAGTCCACTAAAAGCAAATAAGTAGCACCACTGTGGTGGAAAAAGTCCACTGCCACTTTCTCCCAAGGACGTGTCGGTAGTTCTCTGTCAAGGAGTGGTTCTCGCTGGTTAGCTCGCTGATGGTGTTGGCAGACCACGCAGTTATATATCATCTGCTCAATGCCCCTGGCTTATTCTGGGCCAGTAGACACTTTGGCGAGCTGTATTTTTACACGAGACGATGCCTCGATGGGTCATGTGGCGCCTTGAGAGCACTTCCTTTTGACATGCCTGGGGCACAAGTCGTTCACCATAACACAGAAAGCCATCAGTTGTGTACAGTTCCCTTCTGATCGAATAATAGGGCTTCACTGTTGGGGCAACTTTTGAGATCTTGTCAGGCCAGCCTTTCTGGATGTACGAGGCTGCACGTTGGCGTGTGCTGTCAGTAGCTGTGCAGTTTCGTATCTCAGCTAGCTTTGGAGTTGAAGCTTGCACCAATGTACATGCTAGAACCTGATATTCTTGGTCCGAGGTCTTAATGGTCTCTGCTGAATCGGGCGCTCGAGACAGCATGTCTGCAAGTGCCAGGTGTTTACCAGGTACGTACACTAACTTCACATTGTAGCGCTGAAGTTGAAGTAGTAGGCGTTGTAGCCTGAGGGTGGGGGAGACTTTGTGGAAGTCCTTACACTGTAGACCGATGAGAGGTTTGTGATCAGTCTCAACCACAATGCCGCGGCCACAGATATTAAAGTGAAATTGCTCACAGGCAAACACAACGGCTAGCAGTTCCTTCTCAATTTGCACATAGCACTGCTGTGCTGGCGTGTGTGCTGCAGATGCATAGGCTACTGGGTGTCCATTCTGAAGAAGGACGCTGCCAATTCCATAGGGACTTGCGTCTGTGGATATGGCAATAGACTGTGCAGGGTCGAAGTAGTGCAAGACTGGAGCTGTTGTCAGTTTGCTCTTGGTCTCATTGAATCATCTGACACCTGAGGTGCCATGCAACGTCAGACTTGAGAAGTTCTCGAAGGGGCTGTGTCCTTGTTGAGAAATTTGGGACGAACTTCATGAAGTATGTTGCCATTCCCAGGAAGCGAAGAAGCTCAGCTTTGCTAGTTGGTGCTGGAATAGCGTTGATGTCCTTGACCTTGCTGGGATCAGGGGTGATGCCCTGCTGTGTCAACTGATGTCCTAGGTAGGTGACTGTCGGCAAACCCAATTTGAGTTTGTCATAGTTCAGTCTGAGATTGTTAACTCATGCTTTGCTGAGCACTTCACACAAGTGAGCCACAAATTCATCAAGTGTTCTTGATAGGACCAAAATATCGTCAAAGTATGACGTTACAAGACCTTGACGTTCGAAGACGCTGTCAATTGCTTGCTGAAACAGCTCAGAGGCTGCATTGAGGCCAAATGGTACCCGGAGGAACCTGTAGCGTTCCCAAGGTGTGGCAAATGTGCATAAATACGAGCTGTTTTCATCAAGTGCTAGCTGCAAAAAAGTACTCTTAGTATCCAAAACTGAAAACACAGTGCACCCACTTAGTCGCGCAGACAGTTTTTCTGGAACTGGAATGTGATAATGCTGTCGCTTCAGACGTTTTTCTGGAACTGGAATGTGATATTGCTGTCGCTTCACTGCTGCATTTAAGTTCCTTGCGTCTAGACAGATTTGTACACTTCCATCTTTCTTGGGATAATGACAATAGGATGTACCCACTCTATTGGTTCCGTGACACGCTTGATTATGCCATTCTGTTCCATTTGTTTGAGCTCAGCTTTCACAGTATCTTCTAGTGCACTTGGCACACGGCGAGGGGCAGTAACTGTAGGCTTTGCATCTGGCTGGAGGTGTATGCTTTACTCTCCTGGTAGCCTGCCAATGCCTTTAAACACGTCGGGACATTCTTGAAGCACGGCTTCAAGCTGCTGAGAAGCTAGGGGCACGCCTCTTACACTGCTTTGATGTTCCCGACTCTGTGCACCAAGTTTAGCACTGTGCATGCTGATGCTCTAAGGTGAGGCTTTCTTTGACTAGCAGGAATAGCACCCCCCGTCGGTGCACCACTGCTGAGAGCGTTTAGTACGAGGGCCACGGTTCTCCAGGCAGCTGCACTCATTCGACGTGTAACACTCAAAGATAATTGATACCGCAGTATTGCCGCTGAATATTGTTTATAAATTGCATTTCGCCAGCCGAGAAATTACGTTGGCCGGTCATGCGCGCGGTCTACAAAAAAAAAATATCGCGTCCACAGAGATAATGCAATGTCGATCGATCATCCCGTCTGACATTAATTTCCGCCTATATATTTCGCACGACTTGCGGCTGGCTCAAAGTACCTGGCAAACCAACTCTAGAGGAAAAAGCTCTCCATAGCGCCAATGTATTGAAATCGGGAACCGCAAGGGCGCTGCCATGTTGCTACCCGATGCAGGCACGCATGCGCAGACGAGGTGCGATTGAGACGAGGCGCGCAATAAACAGAATCCTGAGCCTGGATGGATGAGGCTGAACCCTTTAAATTAGGCAGTGGCACACGCCACCTAGCTGTGACTATTAGGAGGGTGAAATTGCACCCTTGCCTTGAATTTAGCCACCAATCAGATAACCTCCATTATTTATACCCGCTTAAAGTCTATTTTGCCTCCATTGTCCCTAAACCACAATGCTTTAAAAAATTCAGCCCCGTTGCTTTGCACTCTAGGGTTAAGCCCTTTACAGAAAAGTATGAGGTGTTGCAGCTTTAGAAAATGAAGATAAAGGCAACATAGAGGTAATGAATGAAACCGTAACTAGGTTGATCTCAGAAGCATTAATTGAAGTGGGAGGTAAGGCACCAAGGCAACCCGTAGGTAAGCTCTCCCAAGAAACAAAGGACCTAATAAAGAAACGACAAAACATGAAAGTGTCCAACTCGAGAAATCAGATATAATTCACTTAACTGTCAAAACAGATCATCAAAAAGAAAATAAGGGATATTCGAAATTATAACGTGGGAAAGATTGAAGAAGCCGTAAAATATGGACGCAGCATGAAATCGGTGAGAAGACAACTTGGCATAGGACAATGCAAGATGTATGCACTGAAAGATAAGCAGGGTAATATCAGCAATTTCGATGACATAGTAAAAGCAGCCGATGAATTCTATGCTGACATGTACAGTACCCAGAGCGGCCAAGCTACCTTCATTCGAAGTAGTGATGAACAGGATACAGAGGCTCCTTCTATAACTAGCGATGAAGCTAGAAGGGCCTTGCAAGACATGACCAGGGGAAAAGCTGCTGGAGAAGATGAAATAACAGTCGATTTAATCAAAGATGGAGGAGATAACATGCTTGAAAAACTTACGGCCCTTTATACGCAATGCCTCACGACTTCAAGTGTACCAGATAGCCAGAAGACCGCCAATATTATACTAATCCATATAAAGGGAGACGTTAAAAAATTGAAGAATTATAGACCCTTTAGCTTGCTTTCAGTATTGTATAAAATATTCACCAAGGTAATTTCATATAGAATCAGAGAAACACGTCTTCAGTCAACCAAGAGAACAGGCTCGCTTCGGGAAGGGATATTCTACGATGGATCATATGCGTGTCATCAATGATTTAATCGATAAATCTGCGGAGTAAAATCAACCTCTCTATATGGCTTTCATAGATTATGAAAAGGCATTTGATTCAGTAGAGATACCAGCAGTCATAGAGGCATTGCGTAATCAAAGAGTACAGGAGGCATACGTGAACATTTTGGCAAATACAGTGGAATCTCGATGATACGAATCTCACGGGGTCACGGAAAATATTCGTATTAGCCGAAATTCGTATCATCGAAACACAAAGCTAGCTAAATTAAGGAGTCGGAGGTGAACTCACCGAGGCACACGCATGTAAAAAGCATTTACAGTATAGATGATAACGTAACTGTTTATAGTGCAGAACAGGCTATAACGCCGCCTTTTCCGACTCCCGTTTACCCTCCCATAGAACTCCATGTATACGCATACCGCTTACAGTTGTGGGGATCGAGGTGCCTTGCCGCGCCTCGTCCCCCAGCTCGCGCGTGGCGCTTAGCTCGATCCCCGGGAACCGCCGCCGTAACGGCAACATGGCGGACACGGCTAGCGCGCCGGACTTACTTTCCCGCGCAAACCGTGCTTCTCCCCCCCGGAATTGGGCTTGCCCCGCGAGACACGTCACCGGGACGCGCCCTGATTGGCCTCCCGCGCGGCGGCCCCCGGGCACCCTCGCCACCCGAGCTCTCGTCCGCTGAGCGCTTCCTCGCCGCGAGAGAGGCTCGCAACGAGGTGGTTACATGAGACCTTTGTTCTCGCGACTCCTCGTTATCGCGCATGGCGGACCGCTACCCGGTTAGCCCTAGCGCAGCGGGCGCGCGTACTCGATCGGTCTTGCGGCGAGCCTTGGCCCGTAAGCGCCGTGACTGTAGCACTGAGCTGTACCTTGGGTGAATAAACCCGTGTTTGTTGGCGATCTGACTCCGGAGCCTTCTCTGCGCCGTGTCGGAGAGTCGACAGACCCTGCTGTAGCGCCTTTGTGCGTTGCGGAGTGGAGGAGCGTCGTGCCCTTTCCTGACCGTCGCTCGTAGGGTAAGCCTTGTGCAAACCCATCTCCACATAACTGGCGCCCAATGTGGTTTCGGCATGGCATCAGAGCAGGCCCCTTCACGGCCCTCGTTCCCGCCTGACCCCCTGGCTGCGGACTTGTCGTCCTTCGGAGCGAACGACACCGATAGCACGAGGTAGGTTCGCCTTCGCGACCCTATGCTTTCGGCCACCGGGAGCGATCCCTTCCTTGGAGCGCCCTAGGTGATGTCGACAGCTCGGATGTGTACGCTAGTCCTATATAGCCACGCCAGTTACGGGTTTTATCAACTGTTTGAGACGCGCGGGGAGCAGGTGCCTACTAGCCCCTCCGGCGTGCTGTCTCCGCTCGCTGGCCCTTTGTCCCGAGCTCAGTTGTGCCCAACGTGCCGCATCGGAGCCACCCCGCTTAGATGCTCGCTCGAATACGCTCGCCGGCCTCCCTTTGTCCCGAGCGTCGTTCGCCCCGCCATGTGCCGCATCGGAGCCACCCTGCTTAGATGCTCGCACGAATACGCTCGCCGGCCTCCCTTTGTCCCGAGTGTCGTTCACTGCGCCATGTGCCGCATCGGAGCCACCCTGCTTAGATGCTCGCACGCATACGCTCGCTGGCCCACCGTTGTCCCGAGCGCATTTCTCGGACGGATACGCCGCGGTGCAGCCTTCCCGCTACGCCGTAGGCGCGAGCTCGCTCGCTGGCCGGCCTTTGTCCCGAGCGCAGTTCGGTGTCCCGTGCGCCGCAGCTGAGCCTCCCTGCCTCGCTGTTGGTGCAAATTGCTCGCTGGCCTCTCCTTGTCCCGAGCGCAGCTGGGAAGCAATGTCGAGCGCGAGCCACCCCGCTCAGCCGACAAAGTCGCCGCATTTTCCGCCTACCGCTTGTCTCACGCGCATCCGAGCGACATCTTCGACGTGCGTGAGTCACCCCGCTCCGCTGTCGATCCGTCTGCCGGTCATGTGAGGCCTCATGCGCCTGTCGGAGCGGCAGCCCAGCTCTTTGCCGTTTACTGGCCCCATTCGGTCGGTCGTGCATTGAGCGGACCACCTGTCCGTTGGTCCTTTTTGCTCTCCGGAAGTTGGCGTTAGCGTACGTGCCGTTTGCCGTGGGGACGTACAATCCGGCTTAAGCGCTTGTGCGAGCCATCGGGACGCCTCGCGCGCTGGGCGTTGACATGGCAGTGGTACCTTGTTCTGCGCTACCGGAAAGGGAGTTCAAACGTGGTGGCGGACGCCTTGTCGCGAGCCCCTGTTTCGGCGTTTGATCCTTTGGTCCGCCACTCCCGTGAGCATTCGCACCAAGTAGAAGCCGGAGCCTCAGTTTCCAATGGCTCAAAAGGCGCGAACCTGATGCACTTAGTAGAGACCGGAGCCTGTGTCTCCAATGGCTCGAAAGGCGCGACCCCCTACGGCGAAGCGATCCTCGGATTGCCAGCCCCGGGAGAGGACGTTTACCTGGTGGATCCCGTTACCTCATCGGGTATTGTCTTCAGCAGGCAAAAGCTGCTAAAGGCTCAGCAGAGCGATCCATTTTGTAAATAGCAATCGTTGACGGGCTCAAAGAGCCGAGCTCCCAAGAGGAGCGGGGCGGCAAAGCCGCCGGGCGCACCCGGACAGCTGGTATTGCTGTTGGCGCCGAGTGCCACGCAGCTTGTATTGTTGCGGGCACCTGGGATCCGTATCTGCTTAAGCAGAACGACCCGTTTTGTAAATAGAAATCCTTGACAGGCTCAAAGAGCCGAGCTCCCAAGAGGAGTGGGGCGGCAAAGCCGCCGGGCGTACCCGGACAGCTATAGAGTATTGCTGCGGGCACGTTGGATACGTATCTGCTTGACGCCGATAAAGCTCTCCTGCGCTATATCCCATCTGAGGAGGCTCCCCAGGAGTCTTTCAAGGTGGTGATACCCCGCAGTCTAAGGAAAGCCACCCTGAGCTATTTCCACGACTCGCGGGTGGCCGGACATGCGAGTGGCTTTAAGACCTTCCAAAGGTTGTGCCGCTCCGCTACCTGGCCAGGCATGAAGCGTGACGCTCTTCAGTACGCCCGCTCATGCCGCGTGTGCCAATGTGTGAAGCCTCGCGCGGGCAAACCCCCCGGGCTCATGCAGCCAATCGACAGCCAGCTACCCTGGCAAGTCGCGGCCTGTGACATTATGGGACCCTTTCCCAGAAGCCGGCGAGGCTACGTTTTTCTCCTGGCTGTCACACATCACTTCACGAAATGGGTTGAACTTTTTCCCCTTCGGAAGTTAACGGCACGCGCAATCTGGGACAAGTTGACCGAGGTCTTTAACCGCTTCGGCTTTCCGGCGGAGCTGATAACGGACAACGCGTCCTACTTCACGGCCAAGATGTTCGTGGATGCGTGTGCTGCCTTTGGCATTAAGCACCGCAAGACAACCACGTATCACCCACAGGCCAACCCGACAGAACGGATTAACCGGAACCTCAAGCCCTTGCTCGCGGCCTTTGCCCAGCAACATAGGGATTGGGATGTCTGTCTTAATGAGATAGGCTTCTCCTTGCGGTCCATGGTGAACCGTTCGACTGGGTACACGCCCGCTTTCCTCAACTTCGGGAGAGAGCTGCCAAACCCCATGGACCGCGTTCTGCGGACCGGCAGCAGGGCGTGCGCCACGAAAGCCGGCCTTTCTGGCTACGCGGCGGAACTGCGCTCACGGATGGACGCGGCCCTTGACCTGGCCTGTTCCAACCTGGCAAAAGCGCGAGCTGGACAAAAAGCCCAGTACGACCGGTCACATAGGGACGTGCACTATGGTGTCGGCGATCTCGTCCTCAGACGCAACCATGTCTTGAGTGACGCCGCCAAAGGCATCTCTGCCTCCCTGTCGGCCAAATGGTTGGGCCCGTACCGAGTGGAGACCAAAATGTCCCCTCTGGTATACAAGCTGGCTGACTCCCAAGGGAGACCAGTCGGCGGTCCAGTTCACGTCTCGGACCTCAAACCTTTCGTTGCCCGTAGCAACGACTGGGGAGAGGGGGAGGCGGTCAACGAACCGCAGGCAAACCGTGATACGGCTGGTCCCAGGCCACGCCACCGGTACAACCTACGGAAACGCACCTAGGCAGGTTTTCTCCCACCAGCTGGTAGCCGGACTTTATTCCCTACCACGCCGATGAACGGAGAGACACAGCTACGGTGCGAAGGCGCACGTTGAAGTGGTGACAGGCCCTTTTGGCCTAATATACCCTCTCGTGCTCACCCGCCTTCTGAAGCGCCTAGTCAGCTTTCTCCCACTAGCAGGTAGCTGGACTTCATTCCCTACCATGCCGGTGGATGGAGAAATGTAGCTATGGTGCAAGGGCGCACATCGAAGCGGTGACAGGCCCATGTGGCCTAATATACCCTCTTATGTGTTGCCCAAGCCTCAGCCTGGCAAACGCCCCTTTTTCGGCTGTCAGTCAGGCGGGCAACTTCCTTGGCACGCCGGCTATGCTGGGGGGCGTTCCTGTCCTTCACCTTGCGTCGTCCAGTCTGCTCCCTGCGCCTGGCTCCACTGTGCCACCAGTCTTGCTGACCACGAAGCCGGCTGTCCCTGGTCCTACCATGCCAGCCTGTTGCTGACCTCAAGGCCTGCTGCTCCTGGTCCTTCCGCCATGAATGACTCCTGCCTCTGGGGGCCACGAACCCGTGCCAGCCTCGCCTCCTGCTGCCTAGGCTGCCGCTAATTGTGGCTGGTCCCCAATCAGGCACTGACCCCTGGCCGAGGAGGGTCACTCCGGCTGCCGCTGCTGACCTGGCTGCCGGTTATCCCGGCCTGCTGTTCCTGCGCAATCCGGGGAGCCCAGTGACTTCTGTGGTGGCTGCTGCGCCAAAATGGCAGCCACGCCTCGCGCGTTCCTGGCTGCTCCAGTCCGGTGGACCTCGAGTGTTGCTGGCTGAACCATGGTGCTGCCCTGCCCCGTCCTGCCTGGGCTGCTGACTCTTCCACCTGGCAGGGGTCCTTCCAGTGTGCAGAACTTTGGTGGCCAAGGCAAACCCCTGGCTTTGTGTCAAGAGAAGCGACGTCTTCACCTTTCGGACTGCTGGGGCCCCTTTCTCCCTGTCGTGGTCCTGAGGAAGACGACGACACCCTCTTGGACTTTGCCCCGTTGGCTTAACCCTCTTTGGCTGAGTCAACCTTGCCACTTGGCCTCGGTCAGCCACTTTGGAGGCTGGCCTCGGTCTTTAGGAGGGGGGAATGTGGGGATCGAGGTGCCTTCCCGCGCCTCGTCCCCCAGCTCGCGCGTGGCGCTTAGCTCGATCCCCGGGAACCGCCGCCGTAACGGCAACATGGCGGACACGGCTAGCGCGCCGGACTTACTTTCCCGCGCAAACCGTGCTTCTCCCCCCCGGAATTGGGCTTGCCCCGCGAGACACGTCACCGGGACGCGCCCTGATTGGCCTCCCGCGCGGCGGCCCCCGGGCACCCTCGCCACCCGAGCTCTCGTCCGCTGAGCGCTTCCTCGCCGCGAGAGAGGCTCGCAACGAGGTGGTTACATGAGACCTTTGTTCTCGCGACTCCTCGTTATCGCGCTTGGCGGACCGCTACCCGGTTAGCCCTAGCGCAGCGGGCGCGCGTACTCGATCGGTCTTGCGGCGAGCCTTGGCCCGTAAGCGCCGTGACTGTAGCACTGAGCTGTACCTTGGGTGAATAAACCCGTGTTGGCGATCTGACTCCGGAGCCTTCTCTGCGCCGTGTCGGAGAGTCGACGGACCCTGCCGTAGCGCCTTTGTGCGTTGCGGAGTAGAGGAGCGTCGTGCCCTTTCCTGCCCTGGCGGATTAGTCGCGAAACGTTTTGGAAGGGTCGCGCGCGCGGCCGCGCAGCCCCGTCTCGGGGAAACGACCCCCGAAAAAAAAAAAAAAAAAAGCACTCGCACGGGCGCTACTGCAAGTGCAAACTCGTGCTGTGTACCTCGTTGAAACTTCACTGGTAGCTCGACGTCGGTGCGGTACCGAAAACGTGCGTAGCGTAAGACTGCAACTCCACTTTTAACAGAAAAGCGGTGAGGGCTTCGTCCATACAGCACAGGGAACCACGTAGTTGCCGCCTTGCATTGATGGCTGTAATAGCAAATTTATCGATAAACCCCTGCGTTACACTTGGACGGCACTTAAAAACACGTTGCTGACGAAGACTTCTTGCAGCGTCGGTCCTCGCTTGCTGGTAGTGGCAGCGTGTGCCCGACTTCACGTACTCGTTCAAGGCGCGGTAACACTGGGTCGATACGAGACCGACAAGACGCGCACGTCTACGATTGGCGATCATTGAGCACTGTGTCGCTGAGATCATTTTATCATACCAGGCCTACAAGACGTAACCGACGAGCGCGAGTTGTCGTACTGCGACGGGCTTTCTCGTCGACGGCACCGATAAAATCAGCGTGCCGACCATCATTCGACCGAACCCCGCGCGATCGGCAGTCGAACCGATAACGTGAGAGCCGCAACGGCTTCATTAGTATATATAAATAATCGCGTTCAAAGTTAGTCAAAACGTGCCTACAAAGTTGAAATGCACGAGATTCGACCCTCTTAATCCGTGCACATAAGTTTGAGCCAATGTTGATCCTGTTCAGCGGAGGTTAGGCCTGGCGCCGTCGAGTTCGCGCACCCGCTACCGGCGGACCTGTACTGAAAAGTAAGCAAGTTAGGATGAAAGAAACTGCTTTTATAGTACAGTTCTAGCTTTAGCGATTTGAAATAAACTACTCTTCGCGTCGATCACCACGTACACAATAAGCTGCAAGCGGGGACACAGCGCTGTGCCCAACGCCTCTGCCAACATCTGTACGTCACCGTTCCCGTAGGCTGCCGGTCGTATCCGCAACGTAGATGGGTGGGTTTTTACGTGTTGGCATGCTGACACATTTCTTAATTCCTGAGATGTACTCTTTATCTCTGCGTCAAACCCGAAACAAGAGACGGTACATTCGGTACAGCAGCATAAACAGCCGCCTCGCTCAGTTATATATACCAACGGTGTCAGCGATGGCATCCGCGTTTTTGCAGGAGAACAACAACACGGCCTTTAAATGAGCGCTGATGCGAGCACAGTTCGCTCTAATAATGTTTTATTACACGCGCAAACTAACTATCGCGAAGTTAAAGAAAAGCGAAAATCAGTAACAAAAATTAACAGCTCAATATTTGTAACTGGATCACAGCCGCCATTGTTTAAGTGGCTCAGCCGCTCATACTGACTCGTCTCACGATGGAACAATTAACGCGGCTCATATGAGCAGATATGCGTGCTTTACTGTACGTTTCGACATTCTTTCATATCAGCGCCTTTTCATATATGCACCTTTCCCCCATTTTTTTGACGCTAACAACGATCTGTGGCTGTAGATGCCGATGTAAACAAGTGCATCGCTTTGCTAAATCCGACGCGGAAGGCTGCGCACTCGAAAACATCTTATTTATGCGAAATGTCTAAAGAATGTGTAAAAAGAATTACAATTTTTTTTTTGCGAGGATGCAAAGCGAGGTGCAAGGGCAGGAGTTAGCGCCAACAAACTCCAAAGCAGCCGCTACGGCAGAGGGAACTCAGCGTGCCTTTATCGGCCCCACTGTAAACAAAACAGCACACTCTGGCCTGCTCACCCTACTTGTATATAGTTGGTGAGTGCTACATGGCTTCCAGGAACGACATGCTGCCCCCCAGAAGCCATTAATAATTATTCGCAATCCACGAAACGCACAACCGATGCGCACTTAACACGGGCGCAGGTTCACAAATCAACCGGCGAAAGCCCCAGCCCCCTACCAAAACGTTTCCAGTGGCGCGCGGCAGAGGGCAGCACAGGAAAATGAAAAAGGCGGATTCCGGGGGGGAGAAGCACGGTTTGCGCGGGAAAGTAAGTCCGGCGCGCTAGCCGTGTCCGCCATGTTGCCGTTACGGCGGCGGTTCCCGGGGATCGAGCTAAGCGCCACGCGCGAGCTGGGGGACGAGGCGCGGGAAGGCACCTCGATCCCCACACAGTGCAGCCGCGTGAGACGAAATACCGGTTATAATGCAGCTTCCGCTGGAAAATCTCGCCGACAAGGGCGGTAGCGAGCACCCACCGACGGCAGAGGAGATCAACGAGGGCGATGCGGAGGAGGAGCATGAGTCCAAGGGCGATAAAATCGTCGCCGCGCGCCGTATGTGCGAGTGAAAGCGCGCCTTCACGCACGGAGAGCCTACGCACAGCGGAGAGCAAACGCGACTTCCGTCAAGGCCGGGCGCGCCAGTCGAGCCCGGCCCTGCTTCCGTCGCGCGAAACGCCGGGGGGGGGTATCCATGGAGGGGGGGGGGGCGACGCTGAGCTGTGTGGCACCAAATGCGTATCTTGCAACCGGGCGCAAGGGCAACTGATCTCCCACGTGAAAGGAGCACAGCGGGAAGGCAGCGCAGGAGGGAGGGGGGAGCAGCTTCTACTCTGCCAACAAATGCGTTCTTGTACTTTGCGCCTGTGCCGGCTGTCGGGGTTGTCGCGCGCACCGTATCTTGAAAGCGATCTCCACACGGCTCTGACCTTTGTATGCGCTGTGCTTACGCCGCTCAGTTTCCGTTGAAGCGATAGACCGCACTTCCCCACGCCTGTGTGGGGAAAAGCGCCACCGCGTCAAACTCTTCGCGCCCAGTCGCGACCTCCGCGCTGTCCGGCGCCGCGTCCGCGCCTCCGCACCAAAAGAGAAAAGGAGAAAGCGCGGCCGTCGGTGGGGCGGCGTTTATTCGTTTCAACCGACGCGGGTCGAAAATCGATTCGTAACAACCGTTCTCTAGCACGTTGCAAAGTAATGGGGCTCGGCCGGGACCACAGAAATATTCGTATCATCCGGAAATCGTATTAGCCGTGATCGTATCATCGAGATTCCACTGTTTCTACAAGGATTCCACAGCTACCTTGGTTCTCCACAAGAAAAGTAGGAAGTTACCTATCAAGAAAGGGTTCAGGCAATGAGACACAATCTCCCCAATGCTATTCACTGCATGCTTAGAAGTATTCAAGCTCTTAGACTGGGAAGGCTTAGGAGTGAGGATCAACGATGATTATATGAGTAACCTATGGTTTGCAGATGACATTGTCCTATTCAGCAACAATGGGGACGAATTACAAGAAATGATTGAGGACCTTAACCGAGAAAATTTAATAGTGGTGTTGAAGATTAGTATGCAAAAGACAAAGATAATATCCAATAGCCTGGCAAGGGAACAAGAATTCAGCATCGCCAGTCAACCTCTAGAGTCTGTAAAGGAATACGTTTATCTAGGTCAATTACTCACACGGGACCCTGATTATGAGAAGGAAATTTACAGAATGAAATTGGGTTGGAGTGCATACGGCAGGTGTTGCCAAATCCTGGCTGGGAGCTTACTACTGTCATTGAAAAGAAAAGTGTACAATCATTGCATTCTACCGGTACTAACATATGGGGCAGAAACTTGGAGGTTAACAAAGAAGCTCGAGAACAAGTTAAGGACCGCACAAAGAGCGATGGTACGAAAAATGTTAGGCCTAACATTAAGAGACGGGAAGAGAGCAGTGTGGATAAGAGAGCAAACGGGGATAGCAGATATTCTAATTGACATTACGAGAAAAAATATTGAGCTGGGCAGGCCTTGTAATGCGTAGGATGGATAACCGTTGGGCCATTAGAGTTACAGAATGGATACCCAGAGAAGGGAAGCACAGTCGAGCATGGCAGAAAACTAGATGGGGTGATAAAGTGGGGAAATTTGCAGCCGCAAATTGGAATCAGTTAGCGCAAGACAGGGGTAATTGGAGATCGCAGGGCGAGGTCTTCGTCCTGTAGTGGACATAAAATATAGGCTGATGATGATGATGATGAGGTGTTCAGCCGTTTCCTCTTCCTCTCCACACGCACCGCATAGCGTGTGTATACCTTGGTACTTGAGTCGGTACATCTTAATCCACCATACTCCCGTCCTGGCTTCAAACAGCAAAGAGCTTCCCCTAGAATTATCATATATTTTTTGGCAATTTCTTGCTTGAAAGTTCTGTATGTTCCTAGTGCTGATTTCGTCTGCATCCCTGTTTTCCACAGACCCCTCTCTGTTTCTTTAACCTTTTTCTTAACCGCTGTTTCTTGATTTGCACCCCTCCTGCAGTCCAAATATTTGATTGACAATTTTCTGGTCCACTTCCTCCATTTTGTGTCAACATTCCTCATGTAAAAATAACTTAAAGCTCTCCTTGCCCACTGCTTTTCTGCCATTTCTCTCAATCGCTCCTCAAATTCTATCTTGCTGCTAGCTTCCCTGCCCTCGAATGACGTCCATCCCATGTCACCCTGTACCCCCTGATTTGGTGTATTTCAGTGTGCTCCCAAAGCAAGCCTACCTACCCCTCGCTGATTAATTTCCAACCTTGCTCGACCCTCTGATCTCGTGCACAGGACCACATTGCCGAAAGTCAAACTAGGGACCATCACTCCTTTCCAAATCCATCTCGCCACTTCTTACCTATTAATTGTAATTTCACACACTAGGGACCATCACTCCTTTCCAAATCCATCTCACCACTTCGTACCTATTAATTGTAATTCCACAGTGCCCTATTTTTCATCACAGCTGCATTCTTGCTACCTTTAGTCATTATATATTTTTCATGTTCCGTTAGGTACTCAGCCGCATAGTTTCTCCACACTTCAAGATATTTGTACTTATCCACTACCTTCAGTGTAACCTCCTGTATCCTATGCTCGCTGCTAGACCTGGTTCTAAAATTGAATGACGTGACGCTGCCGGTAAAAGAAGAAAATAAATTCTTGGGAGTGACCTTTGATAAAGAACTAAACTTCCTGGCTCATATAAAAACAAAAAAAAGTTATGGCAAATAAAGCATTAAATATTTTTAAAATGTTGTCCCATAAACACTGGGGTTCCGACCGAACGTGCCTCTTACGTATTTACCGGTCTGTTGTGCGTAGCCTTCTGGATTGTGGCTGTGTAGTTTATGGCTCTGCTAGGCAGTCTTACATTCGACGACTGGATCCAGTACATAACCTTGGACTGTGACTGGCAAGTGGTGCATACAGAACATCACCTGTCCAAAGTTTATACGTTGACTGCAATGAGACCCCATTACAGCAGTGCAGAGTGTTAATTACATTTTCCTACACACTGAGAATACAGTCATTACCACAACACATATGCTACAACATCGTCACACAGTACAGTTCACGGTTACATTATACAAATAAACCGAACATGATTAGGCTGCTTATCCTGCGATATGAAGAATATTGTCAGGATTATGACATTCCTCATGATGTCCTCCAGGTTGCGAAAAAGCCACAATGATTGCCCCTGTGGCACGACTTCACGCAGTTATGTGACTGGACATTAACACACCTAAAGAAAAGAGACACCCCACACGAACACATTCTACAAGAAAGCTACGCTCTTCAGGATAAATATCAAGATTACATGGAATTTTACACTGATGGCTCCAAAACAAAAGAACACGTGGGTGTGGGGGGCCGTTACCAAAAATTGGGAAGCAAGTATTCGATTATCAAAACATGCCTCTGTTTTCACTGCTGAAGTTTATGCTATGTGGGTTGTAGTTAAAAAGATCATCACTGACAAACACAAAAATAGTCATCTACACTGATTCCTTAAGTGCACTAAAGGCTCTTTATCTAAAATCTGAGTGTGAACCCCTGCTAGGGGATATTTTAAACATGGTGGCTCTTAACAAATACGGGAGATCAATTCGTTTCTGCTGGGTCCCAAGCCACGTTGGTATATTGGGAAATGAAGCAGCTGATAGATGTGCATCAACAGTAACATGCAAAGACATAACATACACAACACTCCCATATAAAGATAGTATCAGTGCGATTAGGAAGGCCTTGACATCAAAATGGCAACACGAATGGAACCACTGTGCAAACAACAAACTACATCTTCCTAAACCCGTCCTTGGTCAGTGCAAGTCATGTAACCACCAGGAACGGTTCATTGAAGTAGTTTTATGCCGACTACGAATTGGACATACACACCTGACACACAATTTTTTACTTAGAAAAAAGACCCACCAACATGCGAGAAGTGCCAGGAACCGCTAACAGTTATACACATTTTACTGACATGTACACACATTGAAATACACAGACGAAAACTTTTGCAGAACTTATACAAGTCACACTGTGATGGGGAAAACGACAAACTCGCCGGTTTCCAGTTGGGCCCAGGATCCTTTAATAATGACACGGCAGACGGGAGCTTGCTACACGAAACAGACTTTAACAGACACGCTAGCACGATACAGACTATTTACATACAGACGATTTACATGTACGTGGACTAGAGTCCGCGAATCGTTTGTCCTATATAAGTATGTGCCTAGCCCTCATGCGTCACCACTCGCCCTAGTGCCTCGTCGTTGCGGTGCCCGTGACGGTGGTTGTGACGGTGGAGCGTCGTTGTGGCTAGGTCGCTGCTGTCGCGCCGCACCTTGTCGCGACGTGGCAGCAGGAAGAAAACAGCAGGCCGGTAGAACACCAGGCCACTGCTGTAGCAGGCCAGTAACGCCTGGCCTGTAACGCCTCGGCCGCTATAACGTCGGGCTCGGTCGGCGGACAGGTAGCTCAGGCGCCCCGGTGGCCAGCAGGAAGCACTGCACCAGGCCGCTATCACAGCAGGCCGCTGGTGCACAGGAGAGCAGAGCCACGAGCGAGATCCACGACCAGGTCCGCACGGTAGCAGGACGCCCGGTCGCCAGTCCTCGGGCTCGCTCAGCAGGCTGGTAGCTGGTAGCTCAGGCGTCCCGGTCCAAGCAGGAAGCACTGCACCAGGCCGCTATCGCAGCAGGCCGCTGGTGCGCAGGAAAGCCCAGCCACGAGCTGGATCCCCGGCCAGGTCCGCACGGTAGCTGGACACCCGGTCGCCGGTACCCGAGCCTGGAGCCACCGTTTTGCGAGCTTGCGTTCGAAGCTGCCGCTCGCTCTCACACTCTGCGTGCTCTCGTGCTCTCACGCTGCTTCCTTTTTTGTTCATGGCATGTGGTGGTCTTCTTCCATTATCATCATCACCAATGCCCTTCTTGGTGCTGCCATACAATCACCAACACTTCAAGCTGGCTTGTCACGCATTTTGTTTTGGCACCGCCACACGCCACTATCCACATCATCACACACACATACCATTACATCCTGCTTTAGTTTTAGGAGACAATCCCCTAGTACCATTACCTGACGTGCTTAAATTTTTAGACGACACAGGCTTTTTACACAAACTATAGATCAACACAGCTTTTGCTGTTTTTAAATTGTAGTTTATACACCCTGTGTTTGGCGCAGCATAGCCTGAGTCGCTTTTGCGCCACTAAACCCCATTAACTAACTAACTATGCTCGCTGCCCTGATTATCATTAAAAATCATGACTGCCGATATTTCTTTACTAAACTTCAAACCTAAGATATCTCTCTCTTTACCACAGATGTCCATTAATCCCTGCAAGTCTTTCTTGCTGTCAGCCATAACTACAATGACATCTGCATACATCAGTCCTGGTATTGACTGTTTAATCCATTCTCCTTGCTTGAAAAGGGAAAGGTTGAAGCCAATCCTCTAATTTTTTCTCTAAATACAGCATGAACAACAAAGGTGACAGAGGGCACCCCTGCCTAAGCCCCTGCTGTATCTCTGTAGGCTCAGGTACCTTGTTTTCCCATTTTATAAGTGTAGTGTCCACGCATAGCGCCTTTTGTAATGTAGGAAGGCAACCCTGGTAGAGAGCAGGGGAGCTTCCAAGATGGCTGCGATGTAGCACAAATAAACCCGTGTGCGTTCCCGACACAATCGGTCGTAATCAGTCTTATTACTCCACCTACGGCACGTTACAATGGCGACGAGGATGCGTGTGAACTACGTGAAGGCTGCCAAGAAACTATTTTAAACGGAACGAAGATATCAGCACACGTCGACCGAACTTCTACTTTGCGGTATGGCGCACAGCATGCTTCCCTCGTTTCCTTTCTTCGACGCGCGTGCCACTGACACCAACAACATCGGCACCGAATGGTTCAAGTGGGTGAAACGCTTCGAAAACTTCATCGTAGTCTGCGGCATCACAGCCGACGCCAGGAAGACGGCCCTACTACTACACTACGTTGGTGAAGAAGTTTGACATTTACTGTTCGTTACCTGATTCTCCCGCAGCCGCAGCTGCGTCTACCGTTTCAAGCACCGATGGCTCCAGCAACGCAACGCCTCTCTACACCGCAGCACACAAGAAGCTCGATGGCTATTTTGCACCCCGAGTGAACACTACCTTCGAGATTTACCGCTTCCGTCAAGCCAAGCAAATGGAAAACGAATCACTCGACGCGTTCTACGCCAGACTACGACAGCTCGTTAAGCACTGTGATTTCGCCGATGCCGACACCGAAATCAAGAATCAAATCCTACTGTCTACAGTGTCAACACGTCTACGCCGGTATGCCATGCAGCATGACCTCGACTTGCAAGGAATTCTCAAACAAGGCAGGTTGTTTGAAGAGGTCGAGCACAACATCTCTGTGATCGAGCAAGAACGTCAGCAGTACAAAGAAAACTCAGCGTCTACACTTGCAGTGAACTCCAAGCGCACCTCGCGACCTCATCAACCAAAGTACCACGGGAAAGCACCATCACGGCCTCGCGAGCCTCCGCGCCATCAAAGGACAGATGCAACATGCTACAACTGCAGAAAATCATGGCCTCATAGTGAGGGACGCTCCAGTTGTCCCGCTCTTGGCAAACAGTGTAATGCTTGCCACAAAACTGGACACTTTGCTAGTGTGTGTCGTTCAACATGCAAAACCGTGCATGCAGTCCTGCGGGAAAGCAACCCTGACAGTGATGAACACGTTTTCATGACTTCCTCTCACTGTCACCCAATCACGGCCTCTCCCCAGGTGGATCTCAAACTCGATGGTGAGACCGTCCGTTTTACCATTGACACTGGTGCTACCGTGTCTGTCATCGGTTCGAATAGCTTGAAAAAGCGTTTGAGCACGGAAACGCTGTCCAAGACGTCCAAGAAAGTATTTGCTTATGGCGCAAATTATCCTTTACCGCTACTCAGAAAGTTAGACGTTCTCATCACTTACAAGGACAACAGCAGCCATGAAACTGTCTACGTTGTGTCCGGAGACTGTACCCCACTACTTAGTTTCTCTGCAGCTTCCCGTCTAGGACTAGTCCAGATCACGTACAGTGTGGGAGAGGTGCCAAACAGACTGGATCCAAGAGTGGCCTACCCAGACCTTTTCAAGGGAGTGGGCTGTCTAAAGGACTTCCAAGTACACCATCGAGACCCTTTGCCAATTCAGAAGCTTCCTCAAGGCCCGTGGACAGAACTGTCATTAGATTTTGCTGGCCCTTTCCCTGATGGCAAGTATGCCATGGTAGTTGTGGATGATTTCTCCAAGTACCCAGTCGTTAGCATCTTACACACTCTTGCAGCACCTACAGTCATCAAGCAACTGCGCACTATATTCGCTCAGATCGGCTGTCCGGAAATTGTAAAGTCAGACAATGGCCCACCCTTTCAGAGTAAGGGTTTTGCAGAGTTTGCTAGCGAGCTTGGATTCAAGCATCACCGCATCACTCCACGGTGGCCAGAGGCTAATGGGGAAGCCGAACGATTCATGCGCACCCTCAAGAAGTCAATACTCGCAAGTCGTGTCAGCCACTTGGATTGGACCAATGAGCTTCAGTCGTTCCTCCTGGCTTACAGGGCCACACCCCATGGTTCCACAGGAAAGTCTCAGTTTGAACTTCTATTTGGGAGACCCATGAGGAATCTTCTACCGACACTTGCTGCTGATACTCAGAACTCGGCTCACTCTGAGGCGAGACATAATGACACCCAAAGAAAAGCGTACAACAAGCAGTACGTCGACTCTCTGAGACACACCAGTCACAACCAGCTGCATGTTGGACAACAAGTCCTCTGGAAACAAGACAGGTCAAACATGTTCTCGTCTTACTATGACCCCCACCCATACACAATCACCAAAGTCACTGGCTCCAAAATCACAGCGTCCAGTCCAGAGATGGGGTGTCGATTTGTCGCAACTCTAGCTTCTTCAAAGATGTGAGCACAGTTCAAAAGGAACGACACCAGGACCAGCCCGACATGCCAGATCTGGACGATGCAGCTGTGCCAAGTAACAGTGACCTTCCAAGCCACAGCACAACTACTCCTCGTGAAGCTCCACCAGCAACTACCAAGACCGCCTCACAGCGGTACCCCCAAAGAACAAGGCAACGACCTGAGCGCCTGAAAGACTATGTGTGAACAAAAGTGCATTTTTATTTTTCTACTATGTGTTTGAACAAAACTGAATTTTCCTTCCCTGAGGGGATGATGTAGTGTCCATGCATAGCACGTTTTGTAATGTAGGAAGGCAACCCTGGTAGAGAGCAGGGGAGCTTCAAGATGGCTGCGATGTAGCACAAATAAACCCGTGTGCGTTCCCGACACAATCGGCCGTAATCAGTCTTATTACTCCACCTACGGCACGTTACAATAAGCACCTTGTTACTTTTATAGATAGCTTTTAAAAGATTACTTACTCCATCTTCCACATCTAAAGTGCCCAGTATGTCCCACAAATCCTCTTGGATTACACTGTCATAGGCTCCCTTGATATACAGAAATGCGAGCCATAGGGGCCTGTGTTCCTTTTCTGCTATTTCAATACACTGCATCAATGAGAACAGATTATCTTCTAACCTTCTTTGTTTCCGGAACCCATTTTGTAGTTCCCCTAGCACGTCCTCACCCTCCACCCATATGCCTGCAGTCTCTCCTTTATAATCTGCATCACCACCCTGTAAACCACTGACGTCACTGTTATGAAATGGTAGTTGTTTATGTCGGCTTTCTCCCCCTTTCCCTTATTGACCCTTTTCGTGGAGCAGTTTGTTTTAGATAAACGAGATGGCACTCACGGCGGCGCGCCATACCTCTCCTCAGCGACCGCGCACGAGTACGAAACCATTGCCGCTTCTACCTTGCTTCGGTGTGATCAGCTGTCGGAAATGCAACTGAGTTTTCGCTAACACACTGTGCTCCAGTCATGCTAGATTGATTCATGTGGATGGAAGACGTGTGCCATAGTTGGTTGAAAAAATGGTGACTGGGATGTTAAGGAATAGAATGAATATGTGTGGCCAAGTTCGCCGACCGCTGCTGCAACTGTCCGAACGTGTTACCGGCGCTTCGTGATGTACGGCTTTCCTTGAACATACAGAAATTTGCTCATCCGCCAGTCTTGTATCGCTAACCTTCAAAGAAAGGGCTTCACCCCCAGGACTTCGTTAAGAGTGAGTACCAGTACTCGGTAAACAATGACAAAGGGAGTAGCGCCGCTTACTGTCATATTAAGTTTCGCGCACGTTATCTATACACATCTGTCCCAAATGGCAGGAAAACTTACGCCCACTCTATCGCCGACGTATCAAGAATAAGTGAATGGGCGCACACTTGAATATATGCGCACTGTATATGCACAATAAATGACGCACTACACCTATGGCGCACGAATGGTCGAAGCTGAATGTTTTGTGACGGTCCACAAGAGTAAGTGAGTTACTAGCTGTAATATATATTTGCTACAAGGTATTACAGTGTACAAAACAGCTACGTTTCAAGCCTTGTGCGCAGCAAGAACAAATCTATCGGATCTGAGCACGCCCGCGAGCGATTAGGCAGAAAATAATCAGATAGCTAGTGGCCGCACCGAGGAACTTCACGGAGTCAGAAACTGACTAGCCACTGCTTCAAAATATTTGCCGAATAAAGAACAAAGAGCAAAACACACTAATCCTGACTGAATTCATAATCGCAAAACTTGGATAGCTTGGAATACATATTTAGCCCCACTTTTAGAACAAGCACCATATCAGCTGCTTGCGCCGTTTGAAAATAGCTTAATCAGCTCCGAAAGTGCTTTTGCATGTTCTCTGAAGCAGTGATCAAAGCTTCTTGTCGTCCACCTAGTCACCGTCTACGATATCTCCGAAAACAGAGGTTTAATTTTTTTCTAAGCCGCGCCGGCGTCATACACTTCCATTGTAAACAAGGAGGCAATGGAGGCAGTTGAGGCAAACAATGGACGCGTCGCCACGTGATCAAACATGGCAGCGCCAACAGGATCACCGCGAAAAGGGTCAATATATCATGCTCATCCTGCTCAGTCTCCACCCGTCGGGGGCTTTACCGTCCATTATCATTTTTCTCACTGCCTCTCTTAATGCTTTCTTAGATTTTGGGCCCAGTGTCTTTATCAACATAATTGGTATGCCATCAGTACCTGTCGACGTGCTACTAGGAACCCTCTTCTCTGCCCTTAATTTCCCACTCGCTTTGTGCCAGTGGAGCCACTGCACTAACTAGTCTATCCTCACCTGATTGAGCACATGCTATGTTTCGTTCTTAAAATTTTTCTGTCATCATTGTTCTTGTACGTTCCATTGCCTCATCTCCCTCTAGCCAAACACCTTGAGCTGTAACTATAAACCTCTGCTCTAGGCTAGTCTTATTACTCAAGGAGTTGAGATGTTTCCAAAATTTCCACACGTGATATCAGGATGATGATGATGATGATTTATTGGCATCCCCTTTGAAACGGGGCGGCGACAAATAGTCACCTAGCCTGCTTGATTTAATCAGGTATACTATACATGTTCTTTATCTAGCATTTTTGTATACCTCTCATTATTATTTTCCTTTTTCAAAAATTTACCTTGTGCCGCTGCCTATGATTTTAAGAGATCCGGTCGTATCCATCTTTTCCCTGCTTTTTTTCCACCAGTGCTCCTATCGTCTAGCTCTTGCTGATCTCTACGGCTGATCTGTTTATGTTTCTTTCCACTTTGAAACCAAGCGCTTCTGGGAGTTGCACGTTACCTACGGTTCTCGCTGGGTGGATCCCGTCGCATTCCATCGGGATGTGCTGAGTGGTTTCTGGATCTTTACTGCAGCATGCACATGTCTCATCTAGTTCCGAATATTTGTTCCGATATGTTTTCGTCCTTAGGCAACCGGCTCGAGCCTCAAATAGCAAGGCACTGCCCTTTGTGTTATTGTACAGATTTCCCCTTCTAATTTCTTTCTTCTCATTCTTGTAAATCTCAATTGTCCTTTTTGTTTCCATTCTTTGCATCCAATTCACGGTCTCTATTTCTCTCACTTTCTTTCTGATGACTCCTGGGTGTCTATTTGCAGTTTCGATTATCCTGTACTTGGTTGCCAACTTCCTTGACCTCTTCCTCCATACTGTGTCCACGCTTTTCATGTAGAGATACTTGTGCACTTTAGCCGCCCATTTATTTTCATCCATGTTCCTGAGCCTTTCTTCAAAACTAATTTTGCTCTGTGCTTCGCTGACTTCAAAAGAGGCCCAACCCATGTCACCCTGCACTGCCTCATTTGTGGTATTACCGTGGGCTCCCAAAGCCAACCGGCCTACTGATCTTTGGTTAACTTCCAAACCTGCCAATATATCCGATTTTAAGCATATAATGGCATTTGCGAATGTTAGCGCTGGCACCATTACTCCTTTCCAGATTCCACGCACCACCTCATACTTATTGTGGCCCCACAGTGCTCTGTGTTTCATTATTGCTGCATTCCGCTTCCCCTTTATTTTCAGATTATCTTGGTGGTTGCTTGAGTAATTCTTTCCTTCATTTATGTGTACGCCTAGGTACTTATATTGCTTCACTATGGGTATTACTTGCTGTTGAATTGACACCACGAAGTTACTCGTGTGTTCATTAAAGATCATAATTCCTGATTTCTCTGTGCTAAACTTAAGGCCTAGATTTGTCGCTGCATTCCCACAGATATTCGCAAGTATCTGTAAATCTTTTTTTATTGTCCGCTAGTAGCACAATGTCGTCTGCGTACATCAGTCCGTGGATTTCTGTTGCACCATTTGTCCATTACGCATGTAGGATAAATCAAAACCTAATTCGCTGTTTTCCAGTCGTCTTTCTATACCCTTGACGTAAAGCGTGAACAACAATGGTGACAGAGGGCATCCTTGCTTCAATACTTGGTGAATTCCCACCATTTCATTTCCTTTTCTACCTTCCCATACCAATTGTACTTGGTTGTCTCTATATATCTCCCTCAGCAGCTCCACGAAATCGTCATCTATGCCTTCGTATTGAAGAATATCCCACAACAATTCCCCGTCTACATTGTCATAAGCTCCTTTAATATCTAGAAATGCTATCCATAAAGGTATTTTCTGAGCTACTGAAATCTCTATGCACTGAGTTAGTACAAACATTACCTTCTAAGCGTCGGCCTGGCCTGAACCCATTCTATAGTTCCCCCACTACATCGTTTTTCTCCACCCACTTCGACAGTTCTAATTTTATGGCTTGCATTGCCATTCTATATATCACCGACGTTACTGTAACTGGCCTGTACGAGCTCGTCTTATCCTTATCTTCTTTGCCTTTGTAGATGAGATTCATCTTGCTTTCACGCCATCCAACGGGAATTTTCTTTGTTCTAATCACTTGCTCTATGGCATTAGTCAGCAGTGGCTTGCTTTTTGGACCGAGGTTTTATTGCGATAGCAATTATATGGACACTTCAACCGGATTTCTGCCGTCGGCGTCGCCGTGAGGTTCCCTATAGATAAAATCTTCGCCGTGCGCCGTATGCCCTAGCAGAAGCGTGCGGGGATGCGCGCTATCACGGAGAGCGAACGCACTCAATCTCCCACGCGCAAGCATGGAAGCGGGAAGCCAGCGCCGGAGGGAGCGGGGGAAGGGGGGGGCACTTCTACTCTGCCAACAACCGCGCTCGTCGCTCCGCCCGCACCGTCTCTTATCTCCCCACGGCTCTGACCTTTTCTATGCGCTGTGCACTCGCCGCTCAGTTTCCGTTGAAGCGATAGACCGCACGTACCTTCGCCCGCTGCGACGTATATGCGCTTGCTGCCAGCGTTTTGACAGTCGTTGTCTGCGGTGATCTATTTATGTTTGCTTGTGCGCGCTCACACCACGCTTGTTCATTCAGTTAGTAATAGTCGGGCCACATTTTCCAACGCACGCTACACGCAATGCTGCCCGGATCGGCAGTGCAATGCTACAGGTGTGTCCCTTCGCACGCGCTGCCCACGGGAAGCGCTTCTCATCAACACCGCCGTTTCACACGCGCCTTCTCGTGGTCATCGAGTCTCTCTTCATGTCGGTCAACTTACGCCGCAGCCCACCTGCTTACTTAATCAGCTCATGTTTACTACAATTCATATTGCTACCAAAGCCGCTCACCTTACTTCGTGTCACATTGCTGTGTTGCTATCGCATTCATTGCTTCGCCCTTAGGGCGAAACTGTGACATTTTTTTTCGAATAGGAGCATTTTCGCCTTGATCTAAAATGCGGCTGCCGCATTTTTTGCTTCATTTGTTGCGCATTTGTTGCTTCAGAATGCGGCCGCCACATTCTCGCCCAAAACCTCACAAAGTGTCAAAGCCTTGACAAACACCGTGACAGTTTTTTCCGCATGCAGACATGATTCGCTGTAAATTACCAACCCAAACGAAAGCCCAAGGGACGAAACTGTGATAGTAGCACCGGTTTCTTGAGTTATGTCAGCGTGAAGCGACGAGAACAAATGCTGAGTAACCAAGGGGGTGGGGGGGAGTTGAACCCCCCCACCCTGACTACGCCACTGCCTTGGTGTCATTGTTTGTTGGCTTCTTATGATATGATTGATAAAAATCGGGCCCCTCGGTTCCCTTTCGTCTCGTTCATATATATATATATATATATATATATATATATATATATATATATATATATTGTCACGAGCCTCTAGGAGGTCGCGGGATCGAATCCCGGCCACGGCGGCCGCATTTCGATGGGGGCGAAATGCGAAAACACCCGTGTGCTTAGATTTAGGTGCACGTTAAAGAACCCCAGGTGGTCCAAATTTCCGGAGTCCCTCACTACGGCGTGCCTCATAATCAGAACTGGTTTTGGCACGTAAAACCCCATAATTTTTTTTAAAGTAGACTTGAAGGTTTAATAACCCGTAGAGCAGCTGGCTCTCGGAAGACGCGACCGTCGGGGCTGGCTCGAGCAGAGAAGGGGGCGCGCGGCCTTCTTTCTTCTCTTGGGCTCGACCCACTCTTGCCCTCGACCCACTACCTACCGGTGGCAATATCCCCCCTTCCGAACAAAAGCATCGCCTCGATGCTAAAAAAAAAAAAAAAAAAAAATAGGCGTAGAAGACAACGAAGAAGAAGGCAGGCAAAGCGAAAGTACACAAAAAAAGGTAGCCGTCACGCCGGCACAGTCAATGAACGAAGAAGCAATCTCCCAAAGATAAATAAAAAGTAGAAACAAAGAAGGGAATGGTAGAACAAAAAACGAAAACAAAAAAGTTACAGACGCGCAATGTACGGCTTCATGCGCACAACATGAACTATGTCTGAGCTCGGTTGTCTTTGTGTCCTACTCCGTGTCTGCGATGATGTGTCCGGAACAACTTCGTAGTTTACGTCACTGACGCGGCGGAGCACTTTATACGGACCGAAATACCGGCTCAGCAGTTTTTCACAGAGACCACGACGGCGAACGGGAGTCCACACCCAAACTTGGTCCCCGGGGTTGTAGGACACGTCCCTGTGGCGGATGTTGTAGCGTCGTGCGTCTGCCTGCTGCTGCTGGCCCATATGCAGCCGCGCGAGCTGCCGGGTTTCCTCAGCACGCTCTGCAAATTCCTCGGCGTCAGTTGTCAATAGGTCAGCGTCTTGACACGGCAGCATAGCGTCCAGCATCGTCTGGACTTCGCGACCGTAGAGAAGGCGAAAGGGTGTGAAGCGCGTCGTCTCTTGCACGGCGGTGTTATACGCGAAGGTCACGTAAGGCAAGATCCGATCCCATGTTTTGTGTTGAACGTCGATGTACATTGCGAGCATGTCTGTGACCGTCTTATTCAGTCGCTCGGTAAGTCCGTTGGTCTGCGGATGGTACGCGGTCGTCTTGCGATGCCTGGTGTTGCTCAATTCAAAAACCTCGTCCATAAGCTGCGCTGTGAATGCTGTCCCTCTGTCAGTTATTACAGTGGAGGGAGCACCGTGACGCAAGACGATGTGGCGCATGAAGAAGTGCGCTACCTCTGAGGCCGTGGCTCGTGGGATCGATCGCCTGCGTCTCAGCATAGCGTGTTAAATAATCAGTCGCGACGATCACCCATTTGTTGCCGTCGGCAGAAAGAGGAAACGGTCCGAGAATGTCCATGCCGACTTGGTCGAAAGGCGTGTGAGGTGCTTCAATTGGCTGAAGTAAGCCAGCCGGTTTAATGGATGGTGTCTTGCTGCGCTGGCATTCACGACAGCCTTTAACGTACTGTTTGACGCTTGCCGAAAGCCCGGGCCAATAGTACATTTCGCTTACTCTAGCGAGTGTTCGTGAAAAGCCTAAATGACCAGATGTCGGTTCGTCATGGCAAGCGAAGAGGACGTCGTCGCGCATGTCCCTTGGAACCACCAGGAGGTAAGCACGGCTGGTCGAACGAGCATTCTTCTTATACAGCACGTTATCTCGCAGACAGAAGGACGTCAGCGAGCGGGACAGATGGCGTGGTATGGTTGTGTCGCGACCCTCTAAATGATCGATGATCGGTCGAATTTCAGCGTCGTCACGCTGCCGTCTGCTCAAGTCCGACGAACTAATGGCGCCCAGGAAGCCGTCATCATCCTCTGTTTCCTGACTGGCAGGATCAATGGGTGCGCGGGACAGCGTGTCAGCGTCTTCATGCTTACGGCCAGACTTATAAACGATGGTGATGTCAAATTCCTGTAGCCGCAAGCTCCACCGTGCCAGTCATGCTTGCCAACCAACAGAGGGCATGGTGGTCCGTCACTACCTTGAAGGGACGACCATAGAGATAGGGGCGAAACTTGATGATCGCCCACATGACCGCGAGGCACTCCTTCTCCGTAGTCGAATAATTCGCCTCGGCACGGGACAGGGAGCGGCTGGCATACGCTATAACTCTTTCCACTCCATCTTGAAGCTGGACGAGCACTGCGCCAAGGCCAATGCTACTGGCGTCGGTATGCACCTCAGTATCAGCATCATCGTCAAAATGTGCAAGAACGGGTGCTGACTGAAGGCGCTGTCGTAATTCAGCAAAAGCCGCCTGTTGCTCATTATGCCACATAAATGGCGTATTGTCTCTTGTAAGGCGTGTCAGGGGTTCCGCTATCTTCGAAAAGCCTTTAATAAACCGGCGATAGTAGGCGCACAAACCCAGGAAGCGCCGGATGTCCTTCTTATCGGTAGGAGCTGGAAACGCGGCCACAGCGGCAAGCTTATCTGGATCGGGTCGGACCCCTTTGGCGCTTACTACATGACCGAGGAACTTGAGCTCTTCGTAACCAAAGTGGCACTTTTCGGGCTTAAGTGTGAGGTCTGCCGATCGGATGGCTTCTAGCACACTCCGTAGGCGGTGAAGATGCTGCTCGAACGTTTCAGAGAAGATGACCACATCATCCAGGTACACAAGACAGGCCTGCCACTTCAGTCCAGTAAGGACAGTGTCCATCATCCATCATTCGCTGGAAAGTAGCCGGGGCTGAACACAAGCCAAAAGGAAGCACTCGAAATTCATAGAGCCCATCTGGAGTCACAAAGGCTGTTTTCTCGCGGTCGCGTTCGTCTACCTCGATTTGCCAGTACCCGCTTTTTAAATCGAGAGAAGAAAAGTACTGGGCGCGCCGTAGTCGATCTAACGAGTCGTCGATGCGCGGCAGCGGGTACACGTCCTTTTTAGTCACGTTGTTGAGCTTGCGGTAGTCGACACAGAAGCGTAGCGTTCCGCCTTTCTTTTTGACAAGAACGACCGGAGATGACCACGGGCTGTTGGAAGGTTCGATGACGCCATCGTCAAGCATCTCTTGGACTTGCGTACGTATGGCTTGGCGTTCTCTTGCCGACACGCGGTAAGGCTGCTGGTGTATCGGGCGTGCGTCGTCGTACGTGATGATCCTGTGTTTAGTGATGGAAGTCTGGCGTACCTTGGAAGAATGTGCGAAGCAGGTCCTGAATTCAAGCAAGAGCTTGCGCAGTGCTGTCTGGCTATCGGTGGACAGTTCAGAATTGATGTCAAGATGGCCCAGAGACGTGTCTGCTGTCTCCACTACTTCTGACGTGAAACAGTTGTTAACGTCTGCTATTGCGTCTGCAAACGCTAATGAAGTGCCGCGGAACAGGTGTCGGTGCTCGTAGCTAAAGTTGGTAACAAGCAATTGCGAATGACCAGCACGAATCTGTATAACACTGCGAGCCACACAAACACCTTGTTTCAGTAGGTGTTCCAAGTTACTTTCGGCCACCGCTTCGCCATCGCGTAAGCCACAGCATGTGACGTCGACGAGGACACTGGCACGTGGAGGAAGCGTTACACTGTCAGCAGACACACGAAGTACGTCGTCGCGCCGTCGGCCGTCTTGCACGTCGATTGCTCGTTCGGCAGAGAAAGTGATACGACGCTCTTGCAGATTGATAATCGCGCCGTACTCCTGCAGGAAGTCAACCCCAAGGATAACGTCGCGGGAGCATTCGCGTAAGACAAGGCAGCTCGCTACGAATATATTCATCTATTTTCTATAATTTATCATTTCTTTAATTCAATTAGGAGGTACAAGTGATTTCCCCTATGTTGTCCTTGGTGTCACTGTTTGTTGGCTTCTTATATATATATATATATATCTTCAAACATATCTTGTCCTCTCATTTAGTTAAGCACCTAGACGATAACTCATTCTTCACACGCGCACAGCACGGTTTCCGCAAAACTTTTTCCCGTGAAACACAACTGCTTTCGTTCACTCACGATCTTCATCTTATTCTTGATAAAGGTTCATACGCAGACTGTGTTTTCTTCGACTTTCCAAAGGCTTTCGACAAGGTATACGTCACATACTACTCATTTTTAAGCTTGGTAAACTAAATCTTGATCCTAATCTGTTTGCATGGCTAGAGAACTTTCTTCTTAATCGATCACAGTTCGTTGCATTTAATAACCACTTCTCCCCATTTAGCCCTGTTGAATCTGGCGTTCCTCAAGGATCAGTGTTAGGCGCTCTCCTTTTTTAAATTTATATTAACGACTTACCCAATGAAATTTCTTCTAACATTTATCTCTTCGCCGACGATTGCGTTATTCTTCGTGAAATTTCTGACACCGCAGATACTAATACTCTGCAAAATGACATTAACGCTGTCTGTAACTGGTGCGACTTGTGGTTAATGAAACCCATCTAAGCGCAAAACCATGCGTGTAACCCGCCGTGAACATCCCTTTCCGACCAATACTGCCATGGCTAGCGGTTACATCTTACAGATACCTAGGTGTCCATTTAACCTCTACTCTTTCCTGGTCTTTACACATCGACAGCGTTATCAATAAAAGTAATCGCATGTGAGGTTATATCCGTCGAAACTTCTCTTCCGCTCCATCATCATTACAGCTAATTTTGTACGTACAAGACGCTAATTAGAAGTAAAATGGAATACGCTTCATCAATTTGGGACCCATATGCTGAGACACTAACCCACTCTCTCGAACCTGTTCAAAATAATGCCTCGCGTTTCATCTTAAGCAAATATAACCGTACGGCGCGTAACTTCGATGAAAAATATCTTGCAACTTCCACCGCTTTCTGCTCGTCGCAAATGCTTTCGCCTAGCTCTGTTTCATAAAATATACTTCCATAATTCATATCTGCGCGATAATCTTATTTCATCCCCAACGTACATATCTCCTCGCATTGATCATCATCACAAAGTTGGAGTTTTGCAGTGTCGCACCAAAGCTTGTCATGGGTATTTTCTTCCCAGGACGTGTGAAGAATGGAACCACCTTCCCGGTGCGTTGATTGCTATTGCAAAGACCACGCACAATTTCGTACAGCCATAATCGACACCATCGCTTCGGGCATCTCATGTCTATGACTTCGTCGCTTGCTGCCTTCTTTCCTTCTTTGTTTGCCTTGTCTTGTGACTTTTTTTTTACCCCACTCCCCTCTGTAATACCTTGTAGTTTTGAGGGTATAATTAATGAAATATATATATATATATATATATATATATATATATATATATATATATATATATACAGGGTGTCCCAGCTATCATGCAGCACGATTTTAAAAAAGAGGAACGGCGTTACGCGAAGCAAACCTAGTGCGTATTGTTTCCAGTGCATCGGAGTAGCCGCCGGTAATTTTTTCGTTGCTGAGATTTAATTAGCTAATTGTAATTAATTATCTAACTCGAGAAGTACTGCCCTAATTATCAAAGTGTAAATGAGAAAATTGTAGAGCGACATGAAAAAATCCCGATACAGCTTTCTGTTGCTCCGTACGTGCTACATAAAAGTGTTTTTTTGAGCGTGAAAGAAGCCCGCGAATACACGCAAAGTGCCTCGAGCGACCTGTCGCGCGGCAATTCTGCGTGTATTTGCGGGCTCCTTTCACGCTTGGAAAACAACATTTATGTGGCACGTATTGAGCAACAGATGGAATACATACCGAGAAAAGAAAAGGGTGGCGAGTGAGCTCGTGCAAGAGAAAATTAAATGCGCAAGTGAACGTTGGGTGCATAACATTCACAAAAGAGACAAAGGCGCCCCAAAAAGATTCTGGAACCACATAAAAGCACTCAGAGCTCCAACTAAAGACTCGCAAACGGCTATAAGGGTTCAAGACGGTAACAAGGAGACGATGCTCTGCGGTACATCACAGACGTTGGATAACTTCGGCACGAGAAAAAGCGTAGTTCAGACAACAGATCCAGCAACAGCAGAGAGGCCTGAGAGATCAAAATTTATTGGAAAAAGGCTGCATAAAATGTCCCTAACAACACGGCAGCAGGACCCGATGAAATCCCAATACAGCTAATCAAAAGCCCCGGTCCAAAAAGCAAGGCACTGCTGACTAATGCCATAGAGCAAGTGATTATAGTTAACAAATAAAATTTCCGTTGGATGGCGTGAAAGCAAGATGAATCTCATCTACAAAGGCAAAGGAGATAAGGATAAGACGAGCTCGTACAGGCCAGTTACAGTAACGTCGGTGATATATAGAATGGCAATGCAAGCCATAAAATTAGAACTGTCGAAGTGGGTGGAGAAAAACGCTGTATTGGGGGAACTACAGAATGGGTTCAAGCCAGGCAGACGGTTAGAGGATAATATGTTTGTACTAACTCATTGCATAGAGATTTCAGGAGCTCAGAAAAGACCTTTGTCGATAGCATTTCTAGATAATAAAGGATCTTATGACAACGTAGACACTGGAATTGTTATGGCCGATATTCTTCAGGACGAAGGCATAGTGACGATTTCGTGGAGCTGATGAGGGAGATATATTGATTAAAT
Source organism: Dermacentor silvarum (assembly GCF_013339745.2). Taxonomy (NCBI): domain Eukaryota; kingdom Metazoa; phylum Arthropoda; class Arachnida; order Ixodida; family Ixodidae; genus Dermacentor; species Dermacentor silvarum. The sequence goes on along the minus strand of NC_051163.1, from coordinate 4,263,490 downwards.
CAAGCAGGCTAGGTGACTATTTGCCGCCGCCCCGTTCCAAAGGGGATGGAAATAAATCATCATCATCATTTAAAGGGTTCAGCCTCATCCATCCATCCAGGTACAGATTCTAGCCACTGTAATCCAGGCTCGGCACGCTTGGGACCGCGTTGATTGCGCGCATGGAGGAAGGAAATTTTCCTTCCTCCATGATATTTCGCGCCTCGTCTGAATCGCATCTCGTCATCTGCGCCTGCGCGCCTGCATAGGGTAGCAACATGGCAGCGCCCTTGCGGTTCCCGATTTCTATACATGGGCGCTACAATTTAAACACCTGAAAGTTTTATTAACGTAGTTAACGAAAAAAAAAAAATAAAGCGATCCAGCAGCTGAAGGTACGGGCAACATTGGCGAGTGCGCATATTGCGCGATCTTGTCATCCCAGTGGTCGTCTGCTACGTGCTCTTCGCGCCTGCAAGATCGTGTCTAAATGGCGATCGTCCATATAAAGCTCCTGCTTCTTCAGAAAAAGAAACTTTACTTACTGAAGGAGAAGGCGCTCCTGCTACAACCAAACCCCCGTCGATGGTGGGTGAGACCGAGCTAGCAGAACAGAGAGAGTCCCATGGAGTTCTACACAACGGTGAGCCACATTCGTGTTGAGTATTTTTCGTACAAGTGTGTATAGTAATTCGTACAAGGTGTAGTAATTCTGAAATATTATACGTCCTGAGTTAGCTTCGCTTCCCCTGGGGAAAAAAAAAAAAAAAAACCGTTGCCGTGGAGGTTGCTTGTAAACATGTTTGAAAGGCGCGCGATGAGCAAAAGGTAGTCCGTCCCCACCGCACCTGCGTTTTCGCAGAGGAGTTTAGCCACAGCCTCCTATATTATCTATGCCTGCTGGTTTTTTGTGCTCATAGGTGACAAAAAAAAAAAAACTAAAAGTGAATAAACATTGTGTAAATACATATATATGTTAGTGTTGTAATAAAATAGCAATATAAAGCGATCGTCGTCAAAACTTGAGATGGGGGCTTCACTTACGTATGGGTCTAAGGTGCGCTTTTTGAAAGTTTTTGAAAATAAACCTTGCATTTTCGACGATATAGCTGCAAGGAAAAACTTAAGGAAAGCAGCGAAACATTCACAGCGACGTTTCCAATTCTGCGGCTTCCAAAAAAGAAATCGTCTGCTACCACCGCAACCGCCGATTCAAACCGTTATTATTACAAGAGCATGAACAACTTTCGTCGTCCGTGACGAGGTTTGCCGCTCCATTCAATATGGGATTCTTACATTACGTGGCGCCGCCATAGAAGGCGGCCTTTTCGCGCTCATCCGGCAGGCATAAATTATATAGGAGGCTGTGGTTCACTACGTTACGGTGTCTAGAAGGGGGTGGTGAGAGCAACGGCGGCGGCGGAGTGTTGCAAGCACGGTGTAGTTGCAAGCAATCATGACAGCAGCGGCGGCGCTGCAGTCGACAGCAAGATCGCTCCCCGGGCGCGGAAGCACGGCGGTTGATGCCGCGGGTTTCGAAGCGGGCGTTTCTGTTCGCAACTAGCGGTCGCATATTTGACATAACTAGCGTTAAGCTAATTCATATCGTGCCTTGTTAGTAGAGGAGACAATAAATGAATAGCAGCTATCCTCTGATGAGCGGTTAAGTGTTAAAATGCATTAGATTCGGGCACGTCACGGCCGGCACAAATATTTTTCGCTCGTCTCTGTCGCACGCGTTCTACGTGCTTTCCCAAATCGTCGGGAGTGAAAAAAAGAATTATTTCAGCTAATGCGAAAAAGATTATGCTAGTGGTGTGGGTAAAAAAAAGCTGCACCTATTTCTAGGCTCGCAGTGAAGAGCTCCTTAGGTCATATTACTGCGACGCACTGCATCCTGCTCGTCAAATTGGTTAATACCAATATATGATGCTTTAGAAATCATTCCACATAGGAGTTAAGTAAACAAACTTATTTTATTCGCTGATGAACTAGAACGGCGTGGACATGAAGAATACTCAAAAGGAAGACATACAGTACTTTATTATAGATCCATTATACAGGGTGTCCCAACTATGATGCAACAAGATTTAAAAATATGCAAATGCCCCGTAGCTGTACAGAACCAAGGCAATGTTGTTTGCCGTCACTTGTATATACTCAGATTACTTTTACATTCCCCCTAATGACATAATTAGTCTTAATTAATTAATCAACTTCTCGAATATTATAATTAGATGAGAAGTGTCAATGTGAAAATGTAGATTAACTTGAAAAACTACCGATACAGCTTTCTGTAGCTCAATACGTGCTACATAAAAGTGTTTTTCCAAGCGTGAAAGAAGCCCGCGAATACACGCAAAATTGCCGCGCGACTGGCCGCTCGAGGCACTTTGCGTGTATTCGCTGGCTTCTTTCACGCTCGGAAAAACACTTTTATGTAGCACGTATTGAGCAAAAGAAACTTGTATCGGTAGTTTATCAAGCTGTTCTACAATTTTCACATTGACCCTTTTCATCTAATTGTAATATTCGAGAAGTTGATTAATTAAGACTAATTATGTAATTAAGCGGAATGCAAAAAATAATTGGTGTATCTACAAGCGACGGCAAACAACATTGCCTTGGTTCTGTCCAGCTACGCGGCATTAGGATATATTTAAATCTTGTTGCATGATAGTTGGGACACCCTGTAGATGATTCAACTGGGGTTCGAAGTGCAGCTTGCATATCTTCCAAGTCCTGTTTAAGGCCTTATATGCATGGGGCCCGAGCCGCTGCCACGCTTTAAGTTCCTCATCGTTATCATCATCATCATCATCATCATCATCAGCCTATATTTTATGTCCACTGCAGGACGAAGGCCTCTCCCTGCGATCTCCAATTACCCCTGTCTTGCGCTAGCGTATTCCAACTTGCGCCTGCAAATTTCCTAACTTCATCATCCCATCTGGTTTTCTGCCGACCTCGACTGCGTTTCCCTTCTCTTGGTATATCCATTCTGTAACCCTAATGGTCCACCGGTTATCCATCCTACGCATTACATGGCCTGCCCAGCTCCATTTCTTCCGCTTAATGTCAACTATATATATAGAATATCGGCTATCCCCGTTTGTTCTCTGATCCACACCGCTCTCTTCCTGTCTCTTAACGTTAGTCCTAAGATTTTTCGTTCCATCGCTCTTTGTGCGGTCCGATAAAAGGGATGTTTTTTTTTTCTTGTACTTTTCTAGCAGAAACATAGCCTGTTGTGCAGCCCGGCGCAAAACAGTGCGTCTGTCGTTTCATGCGACTTGCCATGGCTTCTTACGGCATGGCAACGTGTAAAACTATTGTCACCACAAGGAGGTACAACTGCACAGCGTGAATGCAAACAGAAATGAGCCGTGGAGCTAAAAGAACCGAACAGAACCATGCAAACCGAGCGCACTCGCTAGCTCCGGCAGCAGCCAAGTGATATAATCTCGACCGGGTGAGGTGGGTCGTCACCGCAGGAATCAGGAGACGACGATGAAGGCGGGCATAGTGATGATGAAAAATAGAAAAGATTGTATTCACTTCATTGGTACATGGTTTTGACTCTATCCGAGTCTCGAGCGGTTCTGATTAACACGGGGGCCAGGACGGCCTTAAATCCCCTCGTGGTGGCTGGCATTTCCTTCGGGGAAGTCCTCTCTTCTTTGCTCAAGTTGACGACCTCCTCGCCCTCGGGTCCTCCTTCTTGGTAGCTCGCCGTTTTCGTCTGCTCCGTAGAGGTGAGAGCTCTCTCGGGGCTGAAGGGGATTATCTCGTCACGGGAAAAGCGCTGGGGCTTGCTTCCCACATTGGAGAGATACAGATTCCAGGCATAACCTGCCGATGACTCCTTCGGGGAACTTGTGGAAGTATCAGACCTCTGTGATAAGTGGTTCTTGAGGGAAAGGGAAAGGTTGACGCTATCTTCTGCAGCCCTTGAGGGAGCACGGCTCAGCGCCAACGGGGAGGGGTAAGTGGGCTCTGTCGGGCGGTTAAGTTGGCGACCTCCTCTCCCTCGGGTCTTCCTTCTTGGTAGCTCGCTGTTTTCGTCTGCTCCGTAGAGGTCAGACGCTCTCTCGGGGATGAAAGAGGATTATCTCGTCACGGGAAAGGCGCTCGAGCTTTATTCCCACATTGACAGGTGCAGTTCCAAGCCGATCATAACACAAGCTACAGCGGAGGCATCTTAGTGTCGACGCGCGCGCCACCACTCGGCATCATGAATCACTGCAACACGCGCCCCGCTCTCTGACGGCTGCGTTGCTCCCACCTCCTCCTTCTAGCCACCGTAAGTACGTCTAGAGCACGGTGGTCTAGAGTGTACTAGACCATGGTCGAGTGGGCCGAACGGCGCTCTGCCGCTTAGGCGCCGCGTGTGGAAAAATGGTGCGAGGGCGCTGCGAGCGAACTGGATTGGGGCGGAGACGCGCTCCGCGGCATATTCAACGTACTTTCGCTGCGGGCACCGAGGCCAATTGCGCATAGTACGCTCTTAAAATAGCGCTTTATTTCAACTGCAAATTTATGTTTACACCATTTTACCAAACATATATATTTGAGGCATAGATTATACAACGCGACGTATTCAATTTTGCTGTCGTTGTCAAGCGCGTCGTCTGCTAGCGAGCGCGCGTTCGCTACGCGGACGCTGGCGGGCGCCCAGTTTTTCTCGCAGAACCTCTGTGCAGTACATTTTTTAAATGTTTTAGTTGCTTCGGTGCTCCTATGACTCTTGACGGCCGGTGCCAAATGTAGTTTTAGCCAGGTGAACTGCTGTTTTTACCACTGTCCTCTAAAAGTAACTGGTATCTCCGCACCATGAAGGCTACGTAGGAAAATTTTATTATTGATATCGTGTCATTTTACGCGCGCTTCTTGTTGATGGATATTGATCAGGGACAATGATCGAAGAAAAAAATATTAGAGTGAAATAAACCAGGTTTATTAACTGCGTGGCGCGAAGAATGATCAATGCATTTTAGGTAATTAAATCAAAGGGTACATAGACATATATTCAGGATATATATGTAAGGGAAAAAAATCACAGCATATCCACGGGGTGAATGATGATGAGTGGGCGAAGCTCCGGAGGGAATCATCGGATCTCCCGCTTAAGGGGACGCTAGCACAAACGCGTTAGAAACGTGCAGTACTCTCTAGTAAGGGGGAGCGGCCACAGCGTCTTACGCAGCCATTTACACATGCCGGAACGTGCACCGCGTTTGCCGACGCCATCACATGACTGCTGAGAGAGTATACCCTCCGTATTCATAAACGCTCCTCGACTTGAACTTGACTTGCCACTGCCTTGGGCAGCGCGTTCGAAACGCGTTGAAGGTAAGGCGGAGAGGCCACAGCGTCTTACACCAGCTTCTTACACGGGCCGTAACGTGCTAGCACAAACGCGTTAGAAACGCGCTAGAAACGCGGCCTTTCGTTAATGTTGGGTATTTATTGCCATCGTGGTGCGTGTGTCCATGTCCGCTTCGTGGCGTAGTGGGCTAACGCCGCGCGCTCGGAAGCGACGGGTCCCTGGTACGATTCCGCGCTACGGACACAACTTCGGAATTTTTTTTCTCATTTTTCTCAGACTGGTTACACACTACTACTACTACGACGACGACGGGGACGAACGGGTTCCGCTATAAGGAGCTTCGCCCCTAAAAACAAATATTCTAAATGCAATAATCAAAAGTGAGCACTCCCGACCGGAATAAGCGCATGTGTTTGCAGTAACAAACACACGCATTAGTGAATACTGCACATAAAACTCATTCGCAGAAATAATATTCATAGCAGGCAAAACCATCTTATATATATATATATATATATATATATATAAGATGGTTTTGCTTGCTATGAATATTATGACATTTCCGTTGGAATGTAACGCATAACAGCACTATTGGAGTCTCAAAGGTGAGTGACTGCATGCAAGTGAGGACTGTTATTCCGAATGATTTTGCTGCCGGAGAGTCGTGGCTGTTGCGCAGAGGTGCAGTTCCTGAGATAATTAACGGACGGGTGTTAATAAGTCCTGCTTAACAAGTTCCTAGCTCTCATTCAATATAAACGCCCCGTTTTGGGGCAACCTGTAAATCTGCTAACTTGATTTAGACAAGCATTTTTGACAGTCTCACCATGTTTGCAACCCATTAAAACTGAGTGCCCCATGTGGTACCACACTTATCTTCTTCAACGAACGCAACAGATCTGCACATATCTCTGCGTGTATATGAAACATGCCGTTCCTTTAATTGTTTCATTATGGTCGATATGATAGTGCACCGGATAACTGAACGCTGCCGTTTATAAAATACAAGCTGCTGAGTTGAGCGGTCATACATTTGGGAACGGCGTTACATTTATGCATGAAATATAGGATATGGGTAACATGTTTTCCTTGGAAATCAGACTCGAGAATAATTTTTGTTTACACCCCCAAAAATGAATGAATGAATTCTTTATTAAGAAAAGGGAGGACCGAAGGTCGCTGGTGGGGGAGGAGGGACATACGAGGAGAGGTAGACACCCACTAAATCGCGCGAGCCAGGCCGCTAGCAACGCCGAAGTGGGCTAATTTTACCAGGTGATCGGGGTTTTCGAGAATGTCGTTCTGTAAAGCTTCAATGTGGCAATGCTGAAAGATATTGCTGTCGTCTCGATACATATTTAACATGGGACAGTGTAAAATGAGATGCTGCAAGTTGGCTTCGCATACGGAGTGGCAGAAGGTGCATATTGGGGGGGGCAGAGGCGTCAATGCCCTTTTTTTGGTCAGCCACTGTCTGCCATTTGTGAATTCTGTCAGGGGTAGTAGCTGTGTTGGCAAGTATTTTATTTATAAATATTTCCTGGGATCTGCTGAGGGCGAGGTCCTTAAACATGTGAGGAGGAGTGAGATGTTTGAGTCTCTCCCTGTTAGCGTACTTGAGGAAGCGACGTATTCGTGCCATTTCGAAATGAGAGTTCGGCGGCAAATCCGCATAGGGGTGGTCACCAAGGTCGGGAGACCCGTGTAGGAGAGGTTGGAGACGAAAAGGCAAAACTCCAGATTGTGAGGTGGCAAGACCATGCGCCACCTCGTTACCTCCCCCCTGGGCCCCCACGTGTCCCGGCGTCCAGGCGACCCTAACGTCAATGCCATTCTTCTGCTTGTGCTGTAGAATATGGCGGATGCGTATAGCAGTGATATCTTCCACACTGGGGTCCTCAATGTCCTTTAATGCTTCGAAGGAGTCGGTGTAGATGGTGGATGGCGCGGCATTGTCTTGTAAGGCGGTCCAGATGGCCAAAAGTTCTGCCTGTGCAGGTGTCGCGTAGTTTAGTGTACAAATATAGCGCCTGGCCTCACCGGTCGAGGGTTTGTACCAGGCCAGAGCCATGCGGTCGCCATCGAGTGCGGCGTCAGTAAATATTGCGTTAGCGTCGCACTGATTGTGTCTGTGAGAGAGGCGCTGTCTGGCCGTAGTTGCCCCTGTTGCAAGTGGCGTAGACATCTTGGAGGGGTAAAAAACAGCCGAAAAAAACATTCAAGTACTCTACCGACAAATCCTTCGGACAATTACAGGTCTCCCGAAGTTCACGAATATACGCAAACTGCAATACTTAACGCCCCTGCCATCCATCGACGACATCATCAAACATGCTCAGACATCACTGAATAATCGACTGCATCTCACGACACAGGGCTGGGACACCCCCAAAAATAAGCCGAAGAACGCAGACACCTGCTAGGACGGGAAGCATACGTCACTTCCGCTCGCTGGGGGATGGCGATCTTGGTGGCCATGGAAATATGCAGAGCGGAAGTCGATATTTGTGACGTGAGTGCGCAGACTTCCGGTACGATCCAGCGCGGAGTATTTTCGCTCTCCGCTGGCAGATTAGGGTTGGGGAATTGCGAGCACTCGGTCTAGGATTTCGGCGACCGCTCCAGATCGACCAGAAAACACCATGGGTTCAATCTTGTACGCGTTCCAAAATGGAACGGAGGCGGTCCGTTCCATCGAGCCGCACACGATTGGTCAATTTGATCGTCACGGTTCAAATTGACCAATCGTGTGCGGCTCACGCTTCAAATTGACCAATCGTGTGCGGCTCGATGGAACGGACCGCCTCCGTTCCATTTTGGAACGCGTACAAGATCGCGCCCCATAAATGTCGTACAAGAATCCCTCACGTGACCTGAGGAGACGCTCGTGAGTGGCGTGGAGTGCGGACGTGTGAAGACCGGCTCCCGCTTCTGAAATGTTTTCGGTGATTTAATTTGTGCCTAGCTCGACGATTTTGGTGCCTACGGACACGTAAAGTTGTGGCGATCACATCGATACCCAAGTTTTGTAGGTGGGTGGCCTTTTTTCGATTTTATCGCCCTTTTTCGCCCGGACCACGCCGCTGCGAAGCTAACGCTAACCGCGTTTGAGCTAGCGCGGCGATGTGCTGCTGTGACGCCCGCCGTGTTTCTCGCCTGTGCGGACACTCTAAGACTGTGCAATCATGGCAACTGAAGTGGAAGGGGAGCTTCTGACTCCCGAAGAGTTTTCCAAGGATTCCGGATGGCAAACAGTTGCTGTCAGGCGCTTCGGAGCCAAATCGGCGCCCGTTGAGCGAGTTGGTGGCATTTCAACCGGCGCTAAGCCAAACGACAACTTGTCCGCCAAGGATCGTCGAGACCGTGGCAGGGCGAAAGCCAAGATTATTCGGGGTGGGAGGATGCCCCCGCTGCCCAAAGAAGACGCGAAGATCATCGTCAGGCCAATGGGAGGTCTGAACATCAGCAAGGTGGGCCGGGCCCGATAGTTGTGGCCGAGGCCATTATGGAACGCGGTCGGCATCGACCCGGCGAAGCGGGACTCGGACACGATGTACCCGAATTTTCAACAAAATATCATGGTCGTCAGTACCCCTAGCAGAGAGAACGCGACCCGATACGTCAGGGTCGAGTGCATCGCCGTTGGCGGTCAGCAGCACGACGTCAACGCGTATGAAGCGGCGCCCCACTCCACGTGCAAGGGCGTCATCCGCGGCATCGCTCCGTGTGACGGCCCGGAGGAGCTCGACCGCAGGATTGTTAACTCGAAGAACCCGCTGGCCTTGGGGGCCAAACGAATCAAGAGCACGGGCACCGTGGTTGTGGTCTTCGACGGCTACAATGTGCCAAACTACGTCTCGTACGGCGGTACGCTCGTCAAGTGTACCTTATATCGAAAGCAAGTGGAGGTGTGCTACGCCTGTGGCCGCCTCGGGCATCGAGCAGACGTCTGCCCCTCTCCAGATGAAGCCGTGTGTAAAGGATGCGGCGTCGCCAACCCCGACGAGCAACACAAGTGCGACCCCAAGTGCATGCTGTGCGGTGGCCGACACTTCACCGCCGCCAAGGAGTGCAACCAGAGGTACCAGATGCCGTACCTCGTCAGACGCAGGCGCCGGGAGCGATCCCGAGTCAATAGAAGCAAGTCTCCGGCCTTCGCCAAGGGTGAGCGACACCTCCCGGATATCGTCGGTCGCTCCGGGGCCCGCGGAAGCTCCAGATCCAGGAACCCCGTCGGTTACCCCTGGGTGTTCCAGGTGCCCGTCCAGGGAGAGATCCAGGTCCAGGGGCAGATCCATGCGCCGCTCCGGGAGCCGCTCCGTCTCAAGGGCCCGGTCCGGTTCCAGCGTCGGCCAGCAGATGAAGAGGAAGTCGACCCTATCCTGGGCCGATAGGGTTCGTGGCGGCGGCGAAACGGGACTCTCCCGGGGCCCACGCGACCCGCTCCGAGAGCAAGCTAGGGACGCCGAGATAGCGCGCCTTCAGAAGGAAAACGCAGACTTAATTAAAAGGAATGGTGAGAAAGATGGCTAGCGAAATGACGGAGATTAAGAAATTGGTAATCAGTCAGAGTGCTTTGGTCAAAGCGTCGGCCCCGACCGCCATCGAAGTACCAGTTCCGGTCAGCGACTCGGCCGGGGCCTCCAAGCGCAGGGCAGTTTCCAGTAAGGAAGAATCAGTTTCGCAAACGAATGATCGAGATCAAGGGCATGTTGGCCACGCTCACTACGAGCGTGCAGCAGTTACATCAAGGCTTAATTAGCACAGGTGCAGGTCGCCCTAGGAGACCCGAAGAGAGGCCTAGGCACGCTGGGCGATCGAATCGATGCTCTCGAGCATCTGGTGATCCCAAGTACTACGTCCACAACTCCGATGCAGGTCGTTGATTCGAACGCGTCGTCGACTATAACGGGGCTACGAGCACATCGACGCATCAGACTGGGGGGAACTTTTTACGTGCGGCTTTGCTTACAGCAGGTAGTACGGAAAGCGTGTCTATTCATGGATAGTTCGAAAGAAGCGTTCAGAATTTGGCAATGAAACTGCAGGGGATACTCCAATAAGAGGGCTCCATTGCAGCAATATTTTAGATCGCTAGCTAACAAACCACAGGTAATAGCATTACAGGAAACCCTAGTATCCGCCGCATCCCTTCCCGGTTATCGGGCCGTCTCCGGTCAACCTGGTGGTCAGGGAATATGCACGTTAGTTGACAAGAAGCTTACGCACTTGTCTCACGACTTGAAGCTGGCGAGTTGCAAGGTCGAATACGTCATGGCGGAGGTTCTGCTCAACACGAGACAACGCAACCAGCGGAGAAACAGCGTGTTTATACTCAGCATCTACAGCAATCCCAGGGACTCTCGAGAACAGTTCAAGACGATATTTAAGAAGTCCGTCGACCTGGCTGGCACCCATTCCCTGGTAGTCGTCGGGGACTTCAACGCCCCGTACGGACTGTGGGGCTACATCTACGACACGAGCAAGGGCCGGAGTCAGTGGCAGAACGCCAACGAAATGGACCTCACGCTCATCACGGTCAAGGCGTTCCCGACCCGAATCGGCAACTCGGTGAGCCGGGACACCACCCCCGATCTGGCGTTCGTGAAGAACATCGCGGGAGCCGAGTGGAGTAACACCGCAATGGAGTTTGGTAGCGACCATTACGTGCTCGAGACCCGCTTCGACGTCGCCCGAAGTAAATCTAGAGAGTTCACCATCACAGACTGGGACCATTTTCGCAAGCTCCGCGGCAACGAAAGCGCACCCGTCCCCGAAGACATGGAAGACTGGTGCAAGAGAATCAAGAGTGACGCGGAGTCGTCCACCAAGAAGATCGTCACCGACCTGGAGGTAGAGAAGATGGACAGCAGGCTAGCCCACCTTATCGAGGCCAAGCAGGCACTGCTCCTCAGATGGAAGGGACAAAGGTTCCCAGTGAACCATTAATGTACCATAGATGTCCATAGAACATCATGTTTGAGACATTGCACACATCCTATAGATATCTATATTTCTCCAAACAACGTTACAAATACGTACCATGGATAATCTAAGTCCCATCCAGATCACGTTGCTGTAACGTTGAAAGGATGTCGCAGCTGGACATAAGTAACCTCTAATAGATGTTCTTTTTGGGGACACAGGAGGTCCATAGAACATCTAGTGGATCTTTCCTGCTGACGCTATAATGAGCTGTATACCTGCGAGTGCCACAGTAGATGTACTATTGAATACAAATGAAATGCGAACAGCAGAGTGTGTGGCCAAAACGTAACTAAAAGCACAGTGAGGGGCGTCGGCCAGCGATGAGTGAACACATGCATGTGGTTTCGATGCGGAGTGCGGAGCTGCTTGTCCTAGTGCGTATTACGTCACCTGCATTTTGTTTGAAGCTTGTATTCTCACCCCGCCATTGCAGTGCCATTCCTATCTGTGATTACTTTTAAGGTGGCTAGCACTGTTGTTGCGCATCCAATGCAATACATTTTTCGTGCTATTCAAATTACGATTAGACACAGGGGCGGATCCAGGTTTCTTCCGAGGGGGGGGGGGGGGGTCAGCTTCTGTCAATGATGATGATGATGATGATGATGATGATAGTAGCCTTTCTTATTTACCGAAATTCACCGTTTCTACTCACGATAAACCCATGTTTTATACGTCTAGAGCAACACCTGTAGCCCACCGTGGTGGCTCAGTCAGCTCAGGCGTTGCGCTGCTGAGCACGAGATCGCGGGATCGAATCCCGGCCGTGGCGGCCGCATTTCGAACCAGGCGAAATGCAAAAAATGCCCGTGTGCTTGCTTTGTAGTGCACGTTAAAGAACCCCAGGTGATCAAAATTAATCCGGAGCCTTCAACTACAGCGTGCCTCGCAATCAGAACTGGTTTTGGCATGTAAAACCCCAGAAAGAGGAAGAAGACCTGTAGCGAAGCCAGATATCGGTTTCTCCGAGCTTATAGGAAAAGGACGTTACCCAATACAGTTATGTGCTTGGCGGCTGTGCCTGATAATACAGGGTGTTCAAAACTAAGCTTTATGCTTTTCTTAAAATTAGGCACTGGGAGGCACGCGAAGACCACCTGTGCAAATAAGTTATGTAGCCAGGTGGGCACAAAGTGAGATGATAATAATTGCTGTGAGCAGCCCAATTAACTAAAATTGAACAATTATTTTTGTCGACTGCAGTAAGTGGGTATGTTTGTATTGAAAACTTAGAGGCAGTCGTGTTTCTTACTGCAGTCAATAAGAAGTTATTCAATTATAGTCAATTCGGCTGCTGACAGCGATAATTATCATCTCATTTTGTGTCCCCCTGGCCACGTAACTTATTTGCACAAGTGGTCTTCACGTGCCTCCCAGTGCCTAATTTTAAGAAAACCATAAAGCTTAATTTTGAACACCCGGTATATCTAGCCTGTATTGTTTTTCAAAATAAAATTTGGGATGATATGTTGCAGGTTCGTTATAAATGCGTAAGCACGGGTCCATCTTTGGAGTTCTGTTGGGACACCTTGTTTTCCTTAAGGAGATTCTTTGTGTTCGGCTGAGACACCTTCGTTTGCTTTGAAGCTCCAACGCGGCAACCACTACGCTGGTTATTTACGATATGCGAATCACCGCGTATGAAGACTCACGACACCACCTACAAGAAGAACGATATGGTGTAGTAGCCGGGAGCGCGAGCCAGCGTCTTCATGTTTTGTTCCCCACGCTACGCCATTCGTTTACACAAGGCGCGCATCTGCTCCCGTTTCTCTAACCACGCGACGCCATCCTTGGCCCGCACGCCGGCGTTGGCCGTTGACGTCACGCTCCCCCACTTCGCAGCCGCTGTTCGAGACTTAGCCCCGCTCCGCGAGAACGCCCACTCAAATAAACGATTGCGGCGGCTTTGACCCTACTGTGCTTAATGTACGGTAATAAAACTGCGAAGTTACAATGAAAAACTTGTAGCGTACGAACGGTACTGTGCTCGTACTGGATATTGTCAACGTGTAACTGTGATCACAATGAGGGCTACAGTTAAAAAAAGTTGCCCATGCGTAGTTCTTAGTTTAGCTGTTAGTTATTATTTATACAGGGTTTGTCCGAAAAGTAATGTCAGTGAGTCGATTAAAAAGAAATTATTGATCAGATCGGTACAACACAATAAAATGTTTCGTCGTTACATTGCTTCTAGCGAGATTTCCAACCATCGAAGGCGTCACGGTAGGCCTTCTTAGGAATGTCCTTTAGAGTCTTTGTGCAAGCCTTTTCGACTTTGCCAACTGTCGCGAAATGATGTCCTTTCATCGGAATTTTCAAGCGCAGAAAGAAGAAGAAGCCTGGGAGAGCCACGTCAGGACTGTAGGGTGGCTGGGGAACCGTTGGCATCTTTCAATCGGCCAGGAAGCGGTTCACAAGGAAGGCGGTGCAGGCTGCATGGTGCGTTGTCATGGTGAAAATTCCAATCACCCCCGATATCAGGCTGGGTGCGATGAATCCTTCGTTTGAGTCGCTTGAGCACTTTTACGTAGAATTTGGCGGTCACGGTTGTGCCATGGGGTACAAACTCATGGTGGACAAGGCCACTGATGTCAAAGAACACAATCAGCATGGTCTTGACCTTTGACTTGCTAATTCTGGCCTTCTTGGGGCGAGCGGACGCCGAGCTGTGCCACTTGGCACTTTGCCTTTTTGTTTCGGGGTCGTATTCAAATACCCAAGTCTTGTCACCTGTGATGAGATTGTCCAAAACGTGGGGGTCACTTTCGCAAAAGTCCCAAACCTCCTGGCACGTTTCAACTCGGCTCGATTGTTGGTCGTCCATTAACATTTTGCGCAAGATCTTCGCGCACACTTTTCGCATCTGAAAATTATTCGTCAAAATCTCGCGAAGGGTACTTTTTAGAATGTTTACTGTCTGTGCCACTAAACGGACACTCAAACGAGGGTGTGAGTATAAAAGATATCTCGCGCGCGTCACATTTTCCTCGGTGACGGTCGTTGACGGCGGTACAGCGCGGGCTTCATCGCTGACCTCTTCACAACCTTCTAAAAAGACCTTGTGCCTCCGGTAAATTCCACGTTCTGACAAACAATTATCACCAAAAGCTGTCTTTATCATAGGAAAAGTTTCCACTGCAGACTTGCCGAGTTTCACACAAAACTCGATGGCAATCCTTTGTTCAAACGAGTGCTGCATTACGGCTTGCACGGTAAATAAAAGAAAACCTTGTCCTTACTCTCCAGATGGTCGCAGACGACTGAGCGACCGCGCGTGCGTAAGCTAACTTCCCCCTCCACCAATCCCAACTGGTATGTCTTAGTGCGCTGCGACGTATAGTCGCTTCACAATATAATCACTGCCATTACTTTTCGGACAAACCTTGTATATTAACACTTCAGCAAGTGATCTCTTGCTGGTTGGACACATTAAGCAGGTTGGTCGCGGAACCGATGACAGCCAATGAGGCAACCGATGACACCCCAAGGGGCAACTAAGTTGATCAGGCGCGAAGGCGCTCGCACGGACATCGGCGTGCTTGGCAAAAGGGACGTCCCCTCGTTCATTCGACGCCACCGACGGGACGAGTAAGGCACGGCAGGCGCCAGGAGGTCCAAGGTGTTAGTGAGAAAAAATAACTAGGGCAACTTCGCGACACCACACCCCGACGGAATACAACTAAGCTTGTGAGCGAGCTAGCTTTACTTCTACATGGCTGATATCACTGGTACTCGAGAAAAATGCTTTTGAAGAATGCTGGTGTGGCCATATTTTATTGCGACAGGGGCCATCCCCCTGTCAGCGAGGGGGCGTTGCACAAATCCGAGGGGTGGGGGGGGGGGGGGTCAGGACATCCGGACATCCCCCCTGGATCCGCGCCTGATTAGACACTGGCAGCTTTGATGGTGGTAACAAAAGCAAAGCAATGCACGTTAGCAAGCTGGGTGCATGCCAGCTATATCACACTACAGATGTAGCAATGGTGCTAGTCACCATAACACTGTACTGCCAGCTGGGTATGGCACTGCCCGAGGAGAGATGAGAAAACTTTCCGACAAAATACGGGTGACGTTTATCGCAATAGAGCGAGCAGCGCTGCACTCTTCCTCGAGAACTACATCCCCACGCACGTGCACAACGACTGGCCGACGACATGCACCGTATACCTTTAGTTATGCTTCGGCCACACACTCCGCTGTTCGCATTTAATTTGTCCTCGATGGTACATCTGCTGAGGCACACTAATGGCACAGTTACCCCCATTGTCGGCATGTAGCTGGTGACTTTGCTTGAAATGTTTTGTTAACGTGTAAATGTGAAAATATGAACTGCAACACTTAAGGCAAGTTCCTTAGATGGCTCAATGGTCGAAAAATCCGATGTCCAGCGTCGCAGCACCAAAATTTAGTGGCACCAAAATTGGGGATTGAACCTTCGACCTTTGGTGTTAATTAGGTCGAAGCGAATTAAGGCATAGTTCATTAAAATAGAGTTAATTGAGGCACTCTAACCCACGGCCTTTGTTGGGAGTCGAAACCACTTGGAGATATGGGCGAACCGGCCACATCTCCAAATTATCTCCAAGTTGGATTCCAATTGACATGGTGAAGGTAGAGTCGAACCCACTACCTTGGGTGTTCATTAGAGCGAATTTACTTAAGGCAAGTTAATTACGGCAGAGTTAATTAAGGCACTCGAACTCTCGACCTTTGGTGGAAGTAGAGCCCGCAACCATTGGTGTTAATTATGACGGAGTTAATTAAGGCACAGGTAATTAAGGCACTCGAGCCCACAACTTTGGTAGGAGAAAACAATAGAAGTAACAACGCATGCGAATGACAAATAATTTAATTAATGCTTCGTGAGTGCGCAGGCTTCTGCCTTCATCCTCTTCAGGGTTCGCTAAAGTGACTGAGAACTTTTATATATAGTTCTAGCGCTCATCAAAATGCGAAAACTCTGCTAAGAAAACCGTAAATCCGCATTTTGATCATTATGCATCATTACAAATCCTGCAATGGATAAATGAAAAATAGTGAGTTCAGTAAGCGGTAAAGCATACCAGTGAAACTCACAATGTTATACCAATGTTAATTTTTTATTTATACAACTGATAAAGCCTTATTACAAAAATGATCAGCCCCCAGCCACGCACATGTATGAAATTATTCATTACATGTTCTCGCTGTATACAAACACGTTAAACGCGGATCTAAAAAAAAAAAAAAAAAAAAAAAAAAAAAGACCGTAATCAAAAACAGATTCTTGAAAATTAAACTTTATTAAAACACAAGTAACGAGTAGGCACAAAATGACTAGTAGGCACAGTGCCACAATTATAATTAAATAGAATAAAACTGATTAGTAAGAGGTAGTATCACATACTTCACGTTGACATTCAGAGCACTGGGCAGAAATCACATTGCGTCAGCACCGTCAACGGCCCTCGCAATGCTTTGTTTTAATTAGACAGTCGGATTCCTCCGGTCCGTGCCAGTTCTGAGTTGGCTGTTTTCTGCCGGCCGAAGCAAGAACCTCAGGCGCGAAGCCCACGGAAAATGCACAGCTGTGGCTTTCCACAGGAAGGTCCCGACGCTGGTCCGGGCTCGGCCGCACCGCTTTTTACGGCGGCGAGCCTCGCCCAGTCCCGGTGCAGTGCCGTTCCTGCTTCTGGACCCCAGCCCGACCGGCTCAGCCCTCAGAGCCAATCCTTTTCCCAAGGTTACGGATCCGTTTTGCCGTTTTGCCGACTTCCCTTACCTATTAATTACATACATACTTACATACTAATTAATGCCCAAAAGTGCATGGCCTGCTTGCCAGCACCTGCTTCTGGGGCCACCGGATTCAAGATAGAAAGCCAGTACTTTCTAGCTGCATTGAAAAATATATGGTAAAATAAATTCCACGCTAGCAGAATCCAGAGATGGAATGTTCATCTTGATAGGCAACTTGGTCAGGCAGCTTCTCAGATCACAAAAGTGCCAATAACATAATGCTGCTAGAGACTTAGAGACAGGCATTGCAAATGAGAAATATCCCTGACACTTGAAGAGGAACGCCGGAAACCAAGCGATACAAACATGTGTGAAAATTAACCATCAAAACATTGCCTCCAGAACACTCCCGTAAGCGCTCCGCAAGGCGAACAAACGTACCACAAATAGCAGTCAGAAGCACAGCTCTAAATTTCAGCAAGCAACTGTACAGTTCTGCCTAGTATAAACGTACTTAATTAGGCCATGGTCAACCGCACAAAAGTCGAAAAAACACAAATAAAGCACACGCTGCTCGCGCCCGTTTCGGAACATTGCTGCGCACTTGCATCGAGGCGCGTGTTGCTGAATTGATATCAGTGGCGATGCGAAGTCCAAGCTATTGCGAGTTCAAGCTTCTTTTTTTCTTTATAAACTGTCGTAATACATCAGCAAGTTACAGGTTACGTATTTTCAACAGTGTACTAATAGATATAACTGAAAAATAAAGCATCTTTGTATGAGAAAGGAAATGACGTAACCGAGACCGAAAGCATAGCGAAAAAATGGGAAGTATTGGCTTTTGCGCGCGGTGTCCCGCAGCAATGTTACTAGACCTCCAGCAGTGCGTGCAAAGGTCGTGCCAAATTGCAAAATAATTAATTTAATGCTTTTGCTCTCCTAGCTTCCCATTGTTAGGCATTAGAGACAATTTGCTTGTATTTCTGCGGCATAGCGCGTGCATCGACTCATAACGCACAACGTACGATCAATGCACGAGAGCTTTGAATGTGCAAGAGATGTCCAAATCATAAGGACATTCGACGTCCTCTGGATGACCCTTGACTGCCACGTACTAGTCGAACATACTATAGATGTAAACTGGACGTCGTTAAATGTCTTGGATATTTGGTCTTTTGTGGTACATGCAATGGATATTTGTGGTTCACTGCCCAGTGAACTATTAATGTACCATAGATGTCCATAGAACATCATGCTTGAGACATTGCACACGTCCTATAGATATCTATATTTCTCCAAACAACGTTACAAATACGTACCATGGATAATCTAAGTCCCATCCAGATCACGTTGCTCTAACGTTGAAAGGATGTCGCAGCTGGACATAAGTAACCTCTAATAGATGTTCTTTTTTGGGACGCAGGACGTCCATAGAACATCTAGTGGATCTTTCCTGCTGTCCCTATAATGAGCTGTATACCTGCGAGTGCCACAGTAGATGTACTATTGAGTACAAATGAAATACGAACAGCAGAGTGTGTGGCCAAAACGTAACTAAAAGCACAATGTGTGGCGTCGGCCAGCGATGATTGTACACATGCATGTGGTTTCGATGCAGAGTGCGGGGCTGCTTGTCCTAGTGCGTATTACGTCACCTGTATTTTGTTGGAAGCTTGTATTCTCACCCCGCCATTGCAGTGCCATTCCTATCTGTGATTACTTTTAAGGTGGCTAGCACTGTTGTTGCGCATCCAATGCAATACATTTTTCGTGCTATTCAAATTACGATTAGACACTGGCAGCTTTGATGGTGGTAACAAAAGCAAAGCAATGCACGTTAGCAAGCTGGGTGCATGCCAGCTATATCACGCTACAGATGTAGCGATGGTGCTAGTCACCATAACAGTGTACTGCCATGTGGGTATGGCACTGCCCGAGGAGAGATGAGAAAACAACTTTCGGACAAAATTCGGGTGACGTTTATCGCAATAGGGCGAGCAGGGCTGCACTCTTCCTTGAGAACTATATCCCCACGCACGTGCACAACGACAGGCCGACGACATACACCGTATACCTTTAGTTATGCTTCGGCCACACGCTCCGCTGTTCGCATTTAATTTGTCCTCGATGGTACATCTGCTGAGGCACACTAATGGCACAGTTACCCACTGTCCCACATTGTCGGCATGTAGCTGGTGACTTTGCTTGAAATGTTTTGTTAACGTGTAAACGTGTGAATGTGAAAATATAAACTGCAACACTTAAGGTGAAATCCTTAGATGGCTCAATGGTCGAAAAATCCGATGTCCAGCGTCGCAGCACCAAAATTCAATGGCACAAAAATTGGGGATTGAACCTTCGACCTATGGTGTTAATTAGGTCGAAGCGAATTAAGGCACAGTTCATTAAGATAGAGTTAATTGAGGCACTCTAACCCACGGCCTTTGTTGGGAGTCGAAACCACTTGGAGATATGGGCGAACCGGCCACATCTCCAAATTATCTCCAAGTTGGATTCCAATTGACATGGTGAAGGTAGAGTTGAAGCCACTACCTTGGGTGTTCATTAGAGCGAAGTTATTTAAGGCAAGTTAATTAAGGCACTCGAACTGTCGAACGTTGGTGGAAGTCGAACCCACGACTTTTGGTGTTAATTAAGACAAAGTTAAGATACAATTAAGGCACTCAAACCCTCGACCTTTGGTGGGAGTAGAGCCCGCAACCATTGGTGTTAATTATGATGAACTTAATTAAGGCACTCGAGCCCACAACTTTGGTGGGAGAATAAAATGTCACAGTTTCGCCCTAAGGGCGAAGCAATGAATGCGATAGCAACACAGCAATGTCATACGAAGTAAGGTGAGCGGCTTTGGTAGCAATATGAATTGTAGTAAACATGAGCTGATTAAGTAAGGAGGTGTGCTGCGGCGTAAGTAGACCGACATGACGAGACACTCGATGACCACGAGAAGGCGCGTGTGAAACGGTGGTGTTGATGAGAAGCGCTTCCCGTGGGCAGCGCGTGCGAAGGGACACATCTGTAGCGCTGCACTGGCGATCCGGGCAGCATTGCATGTGTAGCGTGCGTTGGAAAATGTGGCCCGACTATTACTAAGTGAATGAACAAGCGTGGTGTGAGCGCTCACAAACAAACATGAATAGATCACACTGAATGACTGCAGACAACGACCGTCAAAACTCTGGCAGCAAGCGGATACGCCGCAGCGGCGAACGTACGTGCGGTCTATCGCTTCAACGGAAACTGAGCACATAAAGGTCAGAGCCGTGTGGAGATAAGAGACGGTGCGAGCGAGCGACGATCGCGGTTGTTGGCAGCGTAGAAGTGCGCCCCCCGCTCCCTCCGGCGCTGGCTTACCGCTTCCTTGCTTGCGCGTGGGAGAGATAAGAGACTGTGCGGACGAGCGACGAGCGCGGTTGTTGGCAGAGAAGTGCACCCCCCCTGCTCCCTCCGGCGCTGGCTTTCCGCTTCCTTGCTTGCGCGTGGGAGATTGAGTGCGTTCGCTCTCCGTGATAGCGCGCGTCCCCGCACGCTTCCGCTGGGGCATACGGCGCGCGGCGAAAATTTTATCTATACGGAACCTCACGGCGACGCCGACGGCGACGGCGACGCCGACGGCAGAAATCCGGTTGAAGTGTCCATATAATTGCTATCGCAATAAAATGGAAGTAACAACGCATGCGAATGACAAATAATTTAATTAATGCTTCGTGAGTGCGCAGGCTTCTGCCTTCATCCTCTTCAGTGTTCGCTAAAGTGACTGTCAACTTTTATATATAGTTCTAGCGCTCATCAAAATGCGAAAACTGTGCTAACAAAACCGTAAATCCGCATTTTGATCATTATGCATCATTACAAATCCTGCAATGGATAAATGAAAAATAGTGAGTTCAGTAAGCACTAGGTAAAGCACACCTGTGAAACTCACAATGTCATACCAATGTTACTTTCTTATTTATACAACTGATAAATCTTTATTACAAAAATGATCAGCCCCCAGCCACGCACATGTATGAAATTATTCATTACATGTTCTCGCTGTACACAAACAGGTTAAACGCGGATCTTAAAAAAAAAAAACGTAATCAAAAACAGATTCTTGAAAATTAAACTTTATTAAAACACAAGTAACGAGTAGGCACAAAATGACTAGTAGGCACAGTGCCACAATTATAATTAAAAAGAATAAAACTGATTAGTAAGAGGTAGTATCACATACTAATTAATGACCAAAAGTGCATGGCCTGCTTGCCAGCAGCTGCTTCTGGGGCCACCGGATTCAAGATAGAAAGCCAGTACTTTCTAGCTGCATTGAAAAATATATGGTAAAATAAATTCCACGCAAGCAGAATCCAGAGATGGAATGTTCATCTTGATAGGCAACTTGGTCAGGCAACATCTCAGATCACAAAAGTGCCAATAACATAATGCTGCTAGAGACTTAGAGATAGGCATTGCAAATGAGAAATATCCCTGACACTTGAAGAGGAACGCCGGAAACCAAGCGATACAAACATGTGTGAAAATTAACCATCAAAACATTGCCTCCAGAACACTCCCGTAAGCGCTCCGCAAGGCGAACAAACGTACCACAAATAGCAGTCAGAAGCACAGCTCTAAATTTCAGCAAGCAACTGTACAGTTCTGCCTAGTATAAACGTACTTAATTAGGCCATGGTCAACCGCACAAAAGTCGAAAAAAACACAAATAAAGCACACGCTGCTCGCGCCCGGAGCACTGCTGCGCACTTGCATCGAGGCGCGTGTTGCTGAATTGATATCAGTGGCGATGCGAAGTCAAAGCTATTGCGAGTTCAAGCTTTTTTTTCTTTATAAACTGTCGTAATACATCAGCAAGTCAAAGGTTACGTATTTTCAACAATGTACTAATAGATATAACTGAAAAATAAAGCATCTTTGTATGATAAAGAAAATGACGTAACCGAGACCGAAAGCATAGCGAAAAAAATGGCGAAAGTATTGGCTTTTGCCATGGAGGAAGGAAAAAAATGGCTTTTGCGCGCGGTGTTCGGCAGCAACGTTACTAGACCTCCAGCAGTGCGTGCAAAGGTCGTGCTAAATTGCAAAATAATTAATTTAATGCTTTTGCTCTCCTAGGTTCCCATTGTTAGGCATTAGAGACAATTTGCTTGTATTTCTGCGGCATAGTGCGTGCATCGACTCATAACGCACAATGTACGATCAATGCACGAGAGCTTTGAATGTGCAAGAGATGTCCAAATCATAAGGACATTCGACGTCCTCTGGATGACCCTTGACTGCCACGTACTAGTCGAACATACTATAGATGTAAACTGGACGTCGTTAAATGTCTTGGATATTTGGTCTTTTGTGGTACATCCAATGGATATTTGTGGTTCACTGGGTGGGTTGTGGAGATGCGCGACTCTCACGCGTCCCCTGATGTTGTTTTCCCGGCGTGACTCCCTTGGTCCGGCTTCTCCGCGTGGCTAACGGCGGCGGTCGGTGTGGTTGCGGCGCATTGCGAGAGATGGCGCTAGTGTCGCGATGCTAGCGCCACTGAACGGCGGGGTGACTTGGGCGCAAAAGGTCAAAGGCGCTTCCTCCTATGCTTCCTCTTTGGGTTGGGATCGGCGGCCAACACGCACGAACGCTTCGCGCGTGCGCCGGCCTGCTTCGCGCGACCGTCGCGCGAGGCTTAGAGCAGGGCACCGGTATGGACGAACACGGATCGTTCGAGCGCGCCACCGTTCGCGTGACTGTACACGTGAACGACTAGGCGATGGTGTCATAGCATGGGGCGAACGTATTCGCTCGCTATCGGGTCGCGGTGAGTCGGAGTTCTTTGATTTGTCGCGCGCCCGTGTAAATGCTCTATTGGTTGTAATTCGGCTAGTGTACATTAGTGTATGAAAGGTGAAATAAATGCCCTTTTAGTTCACCACTTTTGCCGCTAGGGCTAGAACATACGAGCAGAGTGGCGCTAGTTATAACCTGTTCGCTGTCGTCTGCTTCTGTGATCTGTTGCAGCGCTCGTGCCGCTATTTCGGCAGCCACAGATCGTTTACATTGTTTGTAAATGCATAAATTCACGAAAATAAAAAATAAAACAAAATTTGCAAATGATTGCTTCTCATTTCAATCACGAGATACAGTAGGAAGAGCAGTGCAAGAACGGAAAACGAGTACAGTTGGCAGACGATAACGATTTCCTACCGTTGCCTTCGCAGTAGGGGGAAAGATCTGATTACCAGAAGATTTATAGGATAAAATATAGTACAATGGAGTAATAATGAAATACAATAATAAAGAACTTGATATATGGATATGAACAAGGAAATTTAAAAGAATCACGCAAACGATATGTATACGCAGACCACACACAAACTTCGTGAATCTGCAGACGCTGCAGAAGGCATGTAACTTCAGCCTTGGCTACATGCAGCTTGCTTAAGTTAATTACAGATGGGATAACGTAAACGATCACATTAGGTTATACTGCTGTGTGCCATCGTGTAAAGCAGAACAAATCAAGGACTCTAGCATCAATTTTCACAGTTTCATAAAAGCTTTGCGATGCATATTTGACGGGCCGAACAAACACGTAAACAATCACTATATCAGTTAGTTTTTTTCTCTTTTTTTTTCTTGTGTGGAGCAGCGCGAAATTTCCGCATAATGGCAAACCGAGAAATAATTCGTGTACTATTTTACGTGTTATTACATACCACTACAATGAGTACACTTAAACAATTTTGACATACTAGCTGTTGTCTTCGCAAGAAATTGTCATATATGCTAGCAGCCCGCTACAGAAGAGCAGGCGCACACATTCGAACGCCGCCCAGCCGCCCGCCGAGTAGCAGACGAACAGGTTATAAAAGCGCCAACTATGGCCACCGGTTGAACGAAAGTGGGCGCAAGCTGCTCCCATAGAAGCCGGATATCTGTGCAGGTCTGTAGTTCCAGTAGGTCGTGCTCTGCCCTAGGTGCCTCGGCATAGCCTCCTGTATATTCTATTCACGGCCGTTCGATGAAACGCACGAGGTGCGGCTTGCCACGTCGCCCGAAACCGGTGTGAGCACGGCCGCCTGGATCGGCGCGCGCGGCGGGGTTGCTCCGGCCGTCCCATTCGGACGGAGAGGGTGTAATTGCGGAAAGGGGCGTGGCGGCTGCTTTCGCCGCACCGCGGCGCGCGCCTCCCACCCCTCAACTCCCTTGCTACGGCTGCGCGCGAGACGATTTGCGCTATAATTCGCGCTATAATGAAAATATCGCTTTATAAGAAACCGCGAGAAGTTGTGCCGACCAAAAAGGCACACAAAAGCACCGATGTCACTTGACGCTATTTTTTTTCTTCTTTGCAGTCCAGCCTCTGTCAGGATGATGCTGTCCGAAACGCGTACACTCGTAAGCCAAAGTTTTGCGGGAAAATTATTTCCGCGCCCTCGAGCGCAGCATGGCAATGGAAAGCCTGCACGCGAGAGAAGGTATTCGAGCTCTATCTGCTTGAAGGAATGCCAGCTGACTGACGAGGCAACCACGATTTTTTTTTTTTTTTTTTTTTGCGCGAATCCGCAGCCCGCAAACTTTTGTTTATGACTTGCATTTTCCCCAGCTTGACCAATTGACTGTCAAAATACGCCTTGGAAAGCAAGAGATATGACTCGGTGCTTTTAAATGGAGAGCTGAAGTCGCGGCAGTCTTGCATCTGTACATGCGAATGCGCTGTTTATTGTGTTAAATAAGCGTGTTAAATAAGCGAACTCATCGCGCGTCTTCCTGCACGAAGTATCAAGCTGCTTACCTGAGTCGACAGCCACGGACAGACATTTTTCAGCAACTTTCTGAGCCATCAGTAAATAATTGAATGCCATGTTTGTATTCATTGCGAAATTACCAGCATAACACATTCACAATACCTACAATTTATTTACGATAGCAAACACACAGCGCTTGTGCACTCGCAGTACTCCTTCAAACGCGGAGAACTTTTCGGCTCAGTGGCTTACTCATTAGTTTTTTTGCGGTAAGCCGCTGTGTCCGTAACGACTCCGCCAATATTTGAGAGTAGGGGCTTTATAAATTTGCTTGCAAAACATGAAGAAATCGCTGATGCATGCTTTTCGTTTGCCTGGCAAGCAAAAAGAGGGCAGCTCTCTAAGTGAGGACAAATTAAAGCTCCACTGCTCCAGTTTCCTCCACTGGAAATGCGTGAAAACTTAGACCAAGCTTTTTCTTGGTGCTCGACTTGCAGCACGACACGCAGCAGTACGGCATGTTTTTGAAAAATACAGTAAATTACACGCAGAATTTCAGGCGAGATTATAAAAACAAATCACTTGCTTCAATTCAATGTGGTACAACAATGTGAAATGCATATGAAAGCATATATGCTAGTTACACAGGGCCTTCAGCAGCAACATTTCCAAGTAACATATAGTAGTTCGAGGCTTGAACGAAAAGCCGCTTCAGCACCACTGATGTATCGTGGGAACTTCACAATGTAAATGCGACGCGCATGCAAGGGCCCCGAATAGTTAATTCGGCCGGTACATCAGGCTGGAGAAAATGTACTGCAAAATTATTGTTACCAGCATGATTTCTGTATATGAAGACTTATGTGAACACAGCGCTCGACCCGAGAACGTAGCCATACAGTGACCACGATGATGAAATACGTTTCTTTTTGAAGGGAACAGCGAGCGCAAGAAAAGAATGACGAGCGTGGTCAGGGGAAGCGCTTCGGCACAGCGGCAACTCACTCGCCAGAATACGTCTCAAGGCGCATGCAATGCAATGCGCCTTGAGACACGAAGTCGCGTGAACACCCTGCCTAAGCGTTAGCTGCATGATTATGCTACAAAGAAACACCCTCGCTGTGTAAAGCCGGCCTAAGAATCTATCACCACGTGCCTTGATTCTCGTGCAGTTTCTTGCAACTGTCAATCAACCTATCTTCACCACGTGCACGATGTCAAATGCGCATCTCTCCAAGCATCTCCACGGCCGCGACGCCGTCAGCAGATGGATGGATGGATGGATGGATGAGGCTGAACCCTTTAAATCGGGCGGTGGCATACGCCACCTAGCCATGGCTATTAACATAACTTGTACTTTGTGGTGGGTGAAATTTCACCCCTGCCTTAATTTTATCCACCAATCAGATAACCTCTGTTTGGTTATTTCTACCCGCTTAAAGTCTATTTTGCCTTCACTGTCCCTAAACCCCAATGCTTTGAAAAAATCAGCCCCGTTGCCTTGCACTGTAGGGTTAAGCCCCTTACAGAAAAGTATGAGGTGTTCAGCCGTTTCCTCTTCTTCTCCACACGCACAGCACAACGTGTCTATACCTTGGTACTTGACTCGGTACATCTTAGTCCGTAATACTCCCGTCCTGGCTTCAAACAACAAAGAGCTTCCCCTAGAATTATCGTAGATATTTTCTTTGGCAATTTCTTGCTTGAAAGTTCGGTATGTGCCCAGTGCTGATTTCGTCTGCATCCCTGTTTTCCACAGACCCCTCTCTGTTTCCTTAACCTTTTTCTTAACCGCTGTTTCCTGGTTTGCACCCCTCCTGCAGTCCAAATATTTGATTGAGGGGTGGGAGCACAGCGCCGCCTCACGGCGCGCGGGGCAACTTCCTCAATTACATGTTTTCAATGGGGCGCGCGTCGAATGGGACGGCCGTAGCAACCCCGCCGCGCGCGCCGATCCAGGCGGCCGTGGTGTGAGGCACCTAGTTCTCCGTGCCACCGCAACGGCGCCACTGCTCCGGGACAGGCGCGCGGGTGGGAGCGTTTCTTTGGGGCCGTCCACATGCTTCGCGCAGCGGCCGCGCTTCGTGTTTACATTTTATTGACGCGAGAGTTGTGCTTTTTGTTTCCAAAATATAAAATAAAATATCAACGCTACCTGCAAGGGTATCAATATAGTAGTAGTGCACCAAGTTGGGATAGTTGGTTGGTATACTGGTTGTTATAGTTGGTATCAATATACCCTGGAGTCAGTATTGGGCCGCTAATAGGCTCACATAGGCCAGGACGGCACACTTCTGCCGCTGGTTTCGAGCCTTTCGACCATCGTCCAAGAGAACTGGCCAGCTCTTTATCGAGAGGCAGTACAGCTGATACAGTGGGCGCTTTCTCTCTCTCTTTTTTTTTTTTTGAGTGTGCTTATTTACTTGCCTCGCTTGACGTCTTATACTTAATAGCGCATGAAAAGGGACGAGGCAGGATGGACGCTTGTTTGCTGCTTGTTTGCTGGTTAAAATAAAGAGAAAAAAAAAGTCAAATCGAACTTCTTACAAATTCGTGCATATATAATGACATAGGTTTGTATAACTACTTATGCTAGACTTCCTTAGTTTCATCTTTCTAGAAAAATGGGGTAGCTAGCAATTTATAACGGATCGTACATTACGCCACATTGCCGGCGCGTGGCACATTTATGTAAAGACGATGCAGTGAAAAAAAGTTGCTCAGCGTGAATAGAGCACTGCAATGGTAAGAAAAAGAAAAAAACAACCCTGTAAAATGAAACTTCTTACAAATGCGTGCATAATGACATACGTGTGCATAACTATTTTCTGCTAGATTTCGTTAGTTTCACCTTTCTAGAAAGATGGGGTAGATGGCAGTTTATAACGGATTCTACATTCAGCCACATTGCCGATGTGTAGCATATTTATGTAAAGACGATGTAGTGAAAAAAAGTTGTTCAGCGTGGATAGAGCAATTGCAATGCTGAAAAGAAAAATAAGATCGAGGAGGCTGTGTCAAGTGTTATTTTCTTTATTTACACGATGTGAAACCAGGGAAAAGTGCCTCGTTCAACAGCTTTAAAATCGTACTACCTGCCGTGACGGAGGCTCAATGTAGGCGAGTTTTAACCGCTCCACAGTTGCATTCAGGTCCCCGGTCCAGTTCGCCAGTAGCGGCTGTAACAATTTGCTTAGAAACACCTAACACAGTTCCTCGGTGTGGCCGTCGGTGAAGTGAAGCGAACACACCAATTAAAAACGTGTCCCTCGGCTCCCAAATGCTTCCTTTGCCACTTGTCCCAGTCGCGAAGTGTTTTTCAGCCATGCTTTACGGCGTTCTACGTCGCTCGGAAACTCGGGGTATCGGATTAATGGTTCTTTTCTTGCGTTAGTAACACACAGCGGCACGCAACAGTTGCGCGGGATAGTGCCACATGCAACACGACAAGGACCTCGACACATTTATACTACCACGTATGCGGACAGAAGGCGTGCAAGCAAGACGCGAAATCTCTCCCGCGGCGCCTTCCCCAGAGCGGCGGCTAGCACGGCCGCCTGGATCGGCGCGCGCGGCGGGGTTGCTCCGGCCGTCCCATTCGGACGGAGAGGGTGTAATTGCGGAAAGGGGCGTGGCGGCTGCTTTCGCCGCACCGCGGCGCGCGCCTCCCACCCCTCAACTCCCTTGCTACGGCTGCGCGCGAGACGATTTGCGCTATAATTCGCGCTATAATGAAAATATCGCTTTATAAGAAACCGCGAGAAGTTGTGCCGACCAAAAAGGCACACAAAAGCACCGATGTCACTTGACGCTATTTTTTTTCTTCTTTGCAGTCCAGCCTCTGTCAGGATGATGCTGTCCGAAACGCGTACACTCGTAAGCCAAAGTTTTGCGGGAAAATTATTTCCGCGCCCTCGAGCGCAGCATGGCAATGGAAAGCCTGCACGCGAGAGAAGGTATTCGAGCTCTATCTGCTTGAAGGAATGCCAGCTGACTGACGAGGCAACCACGATTTTTTTTTTTTTTTTTTTTTTTTTTTGCGCGAATCCGCAGCCCGCAAACTTTGTTTATGACTTGCATTTTCCCCAGCTTGACCAATTGACTGTCAAAATACGCCTTGGAAAGCAAGAGATATGACTCGGTGCTTTTAAATGGAGAGCTGAAGTCGCGGCAGTCTTGCATCTGTACATGCGAATGCGCTGTTTATTGTGTTAAATAAGCGTGTTAAATAAGCGAACTCATCGCGCGTCTTCCTGCACGAAGTATCAAGCTGCTTACCTGAGTCGACAGCCACGGACAGACATTTTTCAGCAACTTTCTGAGCCATCAGTAAATAATTGAATGCCATGTTTGTATTCATTGCGAAATTACCAGCATAACACATTCACAATACCTACAATTTATTTACGATAGCAAACACACAGCGCTTGTGCACTCGCAGTACTCCTTCAAACGCGGAGAACTTTTCGGCTCAGTGGCTTACTCATTAGTTTTTTTGCGGTAAGCCGCTGTGTCCGTAACGACTCCGCCAATATTTGAGAGTAGGGGCTTTATAAATTTGCTTGCAAAACATGAAGAAATCGCTGATGCATGCTTTTCGTTTGCCTGGCAAGCAAAAAGAGGGCAGCTCTCTAAGTGAGGACAAATTAAAGCTCCACTGCTCCAGTTTCCTCCACTGGAAATGCGTGAAAACTTAGACCAAGCTTTTTCTTGGTGCTCGACTTGCAGCACGACACGCAGCAGTACGGCATGTTTTTGAAAAATACAGTAAATTACACGCAGAATTTCAGGCGAGATTATAAAAACAAATCACTTGCTTCAATTCAATGTGGTACAACAATGTGAAATGCATATGAAAGCATATATGCTAGTTACACAGGGCCTTCAGCAGCAACATTTCCAAGTAACATATAGTAGTTCGAGGCTTGAACGAAAAGCCGCTTCAGCACCACTGATGTATCGTGGGAACTTCACAATGTAAATGCGACGCGCATGCAAGGGCCCCGAATAGTTAATTCGGCCGGTACATCAGGCTGGAGAAAATGTACTGCAAAATTATTGTTACCAGCATGATTTCTGTATATGAAGACTTATGTGAACACAGCGCTCGACCCGAGAACGTAGCCATACAGTGACCACGATGATGAAATACGTTTCTTTTTGAAGGGAACAGCGAGCGCAAGAAAAGAATGACGAGCGTGGTCAGGGGAAGCGCTTCGGCACAGCGGCAACTCACTCGCCAGAATACGTCTCAAGGCGCATGCAATGCAATGCGCCTTGAGACACGAAGTCGCGTGAACACCCTGCCTAAGCGTTAGCTGCATGATTATGCTACAAAGAAACACCCTCGCTGTGTAAAGCCGGCCTAAGAATCTATCACCACGTGCCTTGATTCTCGTGCAGTTTCTTGCAACTGTCAATCAACCTATCTTCACCACGTGCACGATGTCAAATGCGCATCTCTCCAAGCATCTCCACGGCCGCGACGCCGTCAGCAGATGGATGGATGGATGGATGGATGAGGCTGAACCCTTTAAATCGGGCGGTGGCATACGCCACCTAGCCATGGCTATTAACATAACTTGTACTTTGTGGTGGGTGAAATTTCACCCCTGCCTTAATTTTATCCACCAATCAGATAACCTCTGTTTGGTTATTTCTACCCGCTTAAAGTCTATTTTGCCTTCACTGTCCCTAAACCCCAATGCTTTGAAAAAATCAGCCCCGTTGCCTTGCACTGTAGGGTTAAGCCCCTTACAGAAAAGTATGAGGTGTTCAGCCGTTTCCTCTTCTTCTCCACACGCACAGCACAACGTGTCTATACCTTGGTACTTGACTCGGTACATCTTAGTCCGTAATACTCCCGTCCTGGCTTCAAACAACAAAGAGCTTCCCCTAGAATTATCGTAGATATTTTCTTTGGCAATTTCTTGCTTGAAAGTTCGGTATGTGCCCAGTGCTGATTTCGTCTGCATCCCTGTTTTCCACAGACCCCTCTCTGTTTCCTTAACCTTTTTCTTAACCGCTGTTTCCTGGTTTGCACCCCTCCTGCAGTCCAAATATTTGATTGAGGGGTGGGAGCACAGCGCCGCCTCACGGCGCGCGGGGCAACTTCCTCAATTACATGTTTTCAATGGGGCGCGCGTCGAATGGGACGGCCGTAGCAACCCCGCCGCGCGCGCCGATCCAGGCGGCCGTGCGGCTAGAAACGCGGTACGCGCGAGTGGCGCAGCGTGGCGCCAGCGGTCGAGCGCTGTACGGGGGCGCAAATAGAAATGGCCGGCGCTGGTGACACATGCGTGCGTCTAAATGTCGTACAAAAATCCCTCACGTGACTCGATCCTAGGCACCTAGGGACACGGTTATTTAGGGACTTTTGAGAAGGCGCGATGGTGGTGCCAAGCGACGACGGCATGCGACGGCGTGTTCGTTCTCGGCGTGATCGTTCTCTGGCCCGCGCCGACCGCGCGTTGTTCAACATTGCGTGTGTGGTTGTGCTTGCGTTGCTTGTGTATTGGTTGTAGGTTCTGTGTTACTTGGCGGAAAGCCGTGAGTAGTGCTTGTGTGGCAGTGCGGCTTTGGCCTCGATGAGCTCTGGCAATACAGAATATGCGTTGTGTGATCCGTGTTCCTTGACAATGCGGCGGTGGTGACGACTGAAATGTCGAAGTGGCGTAGCGCCTCGACAGCACAGTTCAGCGAACCGCCTCTGCTTAACGGACGTCGAGGGATGTTCTGCTCTCTACAAGTCACAAAAATGTATGGAGGTAGTTTTTTCCCTTCCTCCATGCAAAAATGGGACAGCGTCTACCGCCCACGGTTCAGCGCTGAATGTGTGGTTTGAGTACTGTGCTTGAAACGAGTGCTGCAGCTGTGGTGCCCTAATTTCGCACAATTGCGACGCGTGCTTTTGTGCAAGAAGGGCAACAAATCGTATCTTGACCCGCTGAGGCAATGCTACAATGTCAACAATGCCGTGCAAGTTTGTTATGATGGTAGTCTCTACAGCAAGCATGTTTTAAGCAAGTAAGCGTGCACTGCAGCTATGCTGTGAATATAGCCTCAACTCAAGAATGTGGTGCTTGCAGAACCCTCATGTTTGTTTCTGCTTTCAAACAAGCTGTATGTTAGGATTCTCACTCACTGCTCACATGAGACATGGTGTCCATCGTGTGGGTTGGGGCTCAGCAGGAATGTGTGGCGAGGGGGTGTGGAGTTGGTGGCTGTGTCAGGTGCCACACTGAATTTTCTCATTGGAATAAGCTCAATGTAGAAGGACACACCGTATACCTGATGGCTCACTTTCACAGATATTACCGTATTGGCATGAATATGCCCTTTTTCCTTGAAATTTCCAGCCTCAGGACACGCCTCGCAATATATTCAGGTTCGTGACACATATAATCACAATAAATTTGTCTTTAGGAGAAACCAAAAGCCCCTCGTTACATCATATTTGTGGTCGTGTTACTTACATGCAAATCCAGTACTTTCAGTGCCCATTGACTGACTGAGGGGTGCAGGACTTTGGCAGTGGTAGCAGCACCAAAGCAGCTGCCCAAATGGTATACCCTATAGTGTTAGATTTCTTGTGCACATGGGTGTACTGTGAAAACATGTGAAAGGAATTCCACAGTTGCTGCAGCATCACGTCTGGATCAGTGAATCACGAGCGGTTTGATCACGTCTGAATTTCTGTTGTCACTGAGCGGTTCTTTGATCATTAGCTTAGGCCGTCTGTTTTCTACATATTATACTACAGCAGTAGCGTCAGAGCAGCTGCAAAAATGGGATTTTGCTGTACAATCGCAGGTTCGTTGCTTTTCTCACTGTTGCATTGCTCTATTTGCTGCAACTGCTGCCATATGTTGCTTTACCATGTCTGGTGAATGCCTTGAGCGTGAACCACATTTGGATGACGATGCTTGTGAAAGTATAACATGCTCCGTGTATGTAAAGAAAACTATCACACCAGTAGGTGTGGTGGAGTCACTGATGAAATAGAAGTTGAAAAATGAAAGTTCTCGCAAAATCTGGAAGTGTTTATGGCGCTTGCCATCAAAAATGTGTAACAATCCAAGTAAACAGAAAGATAACCTACCTATCCTGAAGAATATGTAAGTGATGCTTCAAGTTGTCAAAGCTTGATATGCTGATGCCGATCAAGGAAAGAGTTGAGATTATATAGAAGGATTCAGTGCAATTCATGTTCAATCAGCTTGGCAATCTTGTCAAAACGACCGAATAAAATTGGGACAACATTTAAGAGATTGCCATGATAATGTGATGAGGTTGCTGGCATTAGTTGGTGCTTCGGAAACAAAGCATCACAGGTATGTGCTGATTGAGCTTCTCGCAGGTGCCCTATTTACTGGAGCTTTGGGGCGCCCTCACCATGGCTGCTCACATGCCCATTTTTCTGGCTGTAACAACCTAGAGTCAGTGCACAGGTGTTTTTAACGTTCCATGATTCATTGAACTTGGCGTCACTATGCACAAAATTCAGATTACGACAGCCCAAGATCGCAACTGCCATGAACTGAACATAAAATTGCCTATAAACATGCATTGTGCAATTGAATGCCTGCAAATTCTGTAATGCCACTTTCATGAAATTGACTGGCATGCTTTGCTTGAAACTAAAAACATGTTTGATCCTCAGTTGTGGCAGACTTCTCAGATTCACGATAACATATTTTATTATGCAGGTGCAAATTGTAAAGGAATTGAAGCAACTGGTATTCTTGGTGAGAATCAGTCATGCTCATTAGAAATTATAGCTAAGGCTATATATACATTACTTCAGGTGAAATCGACTAATCTTGAGACAGGAGCTCAGCTGTGGCACATAGGTACAGGGGAATAAATTTAGAAAGAAAAAAAATTCTGGCACAACCCATTTCACGATGATGCCGATGCTAATACGATGGCATTGAAACAATGTAGAGACATTGTATTGCCACCACAGTTCAGTCATGTAAGTGCCGGGATCCTCTTTCACTATTCCCTCTGGACAAGTTACTCCTGTTAGCAGGGCTGCCGCTAAGTCAGTGCTTGACATTCGATTCGAATTTGCCCAGCACCTAAGAATTTTTTTTTGTCATTGATGAGCGGCTCATACCTCGTGACCTATTTTTGTTTCAAACTGAGTGTCCTCAGCACAGCAGCCCCAGTGCTTTACCCATTTTACCATGGATTACCCAGTGACCCAAGTTTACGGAAAAATGGATAAAGACCCAGACAGACAGGAAGATAGGATATTCCACACTTTTCAGGGGTTAAGAATGCTGATTCTAGGCAATATACACAACTGGCCTGTTATGTATGCATTGCCAGCATTGCAGGAGAACAATTCACAATTTAGAGCTTTTATTGGTAAAACCACAACAATGTACCCAATTTTAATTTCACAAGAAACAGTAGTGCCATCTGGTTTATGTATTCGTCACAGGCTCCAGAAGGAGTATTGCGTAGAGGGGGGAGGGCATCGCATAACAAAGGAGCCAAAAAGTTATACGTTAGAAATATAAACAGCGACACAAGATCAATACAGTAACTTGAAAAGAACAAATTATAAAATCTTGAAGCAAAATTTTACCATTAGAGAGCTGAGATATACAGCGAATAGTACGATTGCATAATTACATAAAAAAAGTTACATACACCAGAAGTAGAAACCACTTGAACACTACCCAAACATACTTATTTTTTTGTCTGAAGGTTACAGTATTGTTAATGTGAGCAATGTTATCGAGAAGACCATTCCAATGCCTAATGGCACATGGCAAAGCAGACAAGTTAAAGGCATCAGTTCGACCAAAAATGTGCTGGACGCTAAGGCGATTGTGCAAGCACCTAGATGTGTGGGATGGACAAACAAGAAGGAAGGTGGACGACTGCTCACTATGAATGATTTTATGTAGCAGACAAAGCGACACTACACTTCAAAGGATGGTAGTGACAATGACAACGTAATGTTAGATACGCTCAAATATTGGTTGTAATCCCTGGCAATTAAACGTGCAGCACAGTTTTGGCTGTACTCAAGAATGCGGATTAGATATGCCTGGAGAAGTGACCTAATTGAACCTGCCAATTCTAGTTGGGGCAAGAATAATGTTTGATATGCAAGCTTTCTTGTGAAGGAAGGAGCAGCATGAAGGTTGCATTTTTGAAGATTGATGATCAAAGCACTTGTGTATATGGAGGTTAATCGATAGTATATACAACACTGCCACAGTGCAGTCGAGACATTGCAGTAGTGAAAAAAATTCAGAGCACTTATCAAACAAGGTCATGTATGCAAACAGCAACACAACACACATGGAGATGAGATGCAGTGCAACAATGCCCTTGTAGCCTACAATGTGTGGTTACTCAATATTTAGAAGCAGCGACACTACTACTGGGGCAACTATAAGTGTTGTGCACGGGTGACGAGTTGACTGTAGTAGCAGCAGAAGGCACAGGTTGTGAACTTGCGGGCGATCATCTGTTGCGACGACAATGAACTGTAGACTGCCTAGGTCGAAGGGAACACAGTACCTTGGCCTGTTGACTCTTCATTGATGTTGCGTAAGGGCCCACAATTTGTGCAGAAAGCGTGTGGCCATCCATGGCTCAATCACAGTTGTACGGTTGTTGGTGCCGATATTGCTCTTAAATTTTCCAAAAATGCGGGCATGACCAACTTAGTCATCTGCAGTTTCTTTTCTGTCACCACCAAAGAACACTGCCAATGGTGCAGTTTTTTGGTAGACTTAACATCTTTTAAAAGCACATTAAAAGAACATTGCCAATAATTTGTCATCAAATTGAGAAGACACAAAGAACAGACCAGCTTAGCTAGCCTCCACATTTTGCAAACAGAATAGCAGCTCACTTTGAAGAAAATGGGTCATCATGATTACTAAGGGCATGCAAAGCATGGAATGCCAGATTGGGAGCAGTACTGGGGCACTCCTGACAATCTTCTCACGGTAGACATTGTCTTATAACACATGCTAGGCATGTAGATATGCTTCATATTAAAACTGCAAGGCTGGCCAGCAGCATATCGCAGCACCATCGCCATCGGCGTCTGTCAAGCAAGGACGCCTGGCT
This sequence comes from Dermacentor silvarum, assembly GCF_013339745.2. Lineage (NCBI taxonomy): Eukaryota > Metazoa > Arthropoda > Arachnida > Ixodida > Ixodidae > Dermacentor > Dermacentor silvarum. The sequence continues at coordinate 4,227,610 of NC_051163.1, read as the reverse complement.
ACGTAAATGCGTCGACGCTACCGAACAGGGCGGGCACAGAGGCGCCGCTCCAGGGCGCCAGTTCGCGAACTGGCCGTTGCCAAGACGCCGACGCGAATTGGATATTTCGAGCGTCTGCACAGCACGGATTTCATGGCGTTCTGCCACCACAGCTGCACCACTCGTTTCAAGCACAGAGCACAAAATGAGGCCTCATGGCGTTCTCCTACCCACAGCTGATACACTCGTTTCAAGCGCAGTACTCAAACCACACATTCAGCGCTGAACCGTGGGCGGTCGACACAGTCACATTTTTGTGACTTGTAGAGAGCAGCACATCCCTCGACGTTCGTTAAGCAAAGGCGGACACGGCGACGCCACATCGCGGTTCGCTGAACTGTGCTGTCGAGGCGCTACGCCACTTCGACATTTCAATCGTCACCACCGCCGCATTGTCAAGGAACACGGATCACACAATGCAGATTCTGTATTGCCAGAGCTCACCGAGGCCAAAGCCGCACTGCCACACAAGCACTACTCACGGTTTTCCGCCAAGTAAGACAGAACCTACAACCAATACACAAGCAACGCAAGCACAATCGCACACGCAATGTTGAACAACGCGCGGTCGGCGCGGGCCCAGAGAACGATCACGCCGAGAACGAACACGCCGTCGCAAGCCGTCCACCTTCCTCCATGATGCCGTCGTCGCTTGGCGCCACCATCGCGCCTTCTCAAAAGTCCCTAAATGATCGTGTCCCTAGGTGCCTAGGATCGAGTCACGTGAGGGATTTTTGTACGACATTTAGACGCACGCGTGACACATACGCTGGATGGATGGATGGATGAGGCTGAACCCTTTAAATCGGGCGGTGGCATACGCCACCTAGCCATGCGTCCCGATATCCTGTGACCAGCTGCAAAGAGACCGCTTAAGGACCCTGCGTGTCGTGACCCCCCAGCTCCTGGGAATTCATCAAAGCGAAAAGCAGAGTCGCTGTTGCCTGCTCATTAATATTTTGGTGCCAGGTAGGAGGTAACCGAGGAGACACAAAGTGCTTCAACACAAACCACCAGTAACCACGCTTACCTAGCTAGTCACTATCTGGTCATGATGAAAAGGCTTCGGGCTCAAGTTGTCTACCAGCGCTCGAAGGGCGGGGGGCTACTGAGAAAGTTCTCTATAGAGAAAGAAAAGATGAAAGAGGACAACGACGACAAACACTATATTGCCGTCAAAAAGATCGTTGGCGATTCCCAGAAACGTGAGACAAAGGCTGTTTTTCTCCGTCACCAGATACAAGTCTATGGCAGTAAACGACCTTGTTATTCAGAAGAAGTTGTCAGAGAGTGTTAGATTTGGCGCTTCCTTTCGTCAAAAGGTTATGATCACGCTCAACAATCTGACCTGTCGACACTGCCGGCGAAGTGTACGCTTCACCAAAATCGCATGTTTTTGGCACTTTTGGACAACATTGCGGCTTTCTTTGAAACGGCTGCGAAGCACTTTCCGCGAATAAAAGTGCATGAAGTGCTGCAACTTCTCCTTGCACTCTACCATGAACAATAACGCATCTTGAACTGCCCAGATGTTGGCAATTGTCACGCCAGGCGCACAGCTGGTGTGATTGCTGACAAATTTGTCCGACTACTTTTGGTAAATCACACAAAGATTAACGAAAAAAATGAAAAGCCAGTTGCTTATGTGCATAAGCCACCCAGAAAATATTTTAGGCTTTATTGTACGTGATGTGAAGGTTGTTGGCACCAAAATGTACAAGAGTGCACTGTATAGATCAGCAAATAAATAGTTTGTACCTGTAAAATTTTTACCTTTGTTGCAGCCTCGCAGTATTTGCACCTCTCTTATAAATTGAAGTGCATGTACTGAGATAATCATTTTTCCTAAGTAACGACATTTGTATTCAATATTTGTGGATGCTGGCTTAACCTTCCCCTTTAATCTTTCGAGCGTCGTCTGCTACAGGCGTGCGGCTTCAAACAGAGGCTGTAAGCCGTTTATTCACATCGTATGAGGCTATGGTGTTGACTACTGATTATAAATTACTGATTACTGAATACAGATTAGGCTTTAAAATTCGAGATAACTTGCGTCTGACAGCCGGAATTGCACAGATGTGGCTGGTGCCGGAGCGCATCTGTGAACGCGCTTTGCGGAGGCGGCAACGGTGAGCTAACAGCGCCACCACAGAGTTGCGGCGACAGGCGGCAGCATCCATCATTGCAAAGGCCGTAAGGGAGCGCGGAGGGTGGAGTCGAGTCCGGCCGTGCTCCTGCCTGCCGGATTAGGGTGGCTAGAACCTAGCCGGATTATCGGCGATCCCATTGATAGCGGCCGTAGTCGGAACTATGGCTGTGGCGCCACTTACGTAGGGTTGTCGCGTGCGAGCTTTTTACGTTTTTGGTGCTCATAGGTGACAAAAATACGTAAAAGTAAATAAAAATTGTGTAAATACATATATATTTTAGTGTTGTAATAATATAGAAATGTAAAGCGGTCGTTGTCAAAACTTGTGATGGGGGCGCCACTTACGTATGGGTCTGCGCTTTTTGAAAGTAAACTTCGCATTTTCGACCATATGGCCTCTTTATTCTATGATATGGCTGCAAGGAAAAACTTAGATAAAGCAGTGAAACATTCACAGCGACGTTTCTGCGGCTTCCAAAAAAGAAATCGTCTGCTGCCACCGCAACCGCCCATTCTAACCTTTATTATGGCAAGAATGTGAACAACTTTCGTCGTCCTTTACTGCTATCATGCGGCAGTTGTGACATCTCCGTGACGAGGTTTGCCGCTCCCTTCAATATGCTGACTTTTTCCCTACGTAGGTGGCGCCGTCATAGACGGCGGCCTTTTCGCGCTCACCCGGCAGGCATATATTAGGAGGCTATGGACTACGATCAGGTCACGTGAGAGAGACGCACGCGCACTGATCTCCACTAGTACAGATCAGTGCGCACGCGCAAAGCCACCGCAAAGCATCGGGGCTAACGGGGCTGATTTTTTTCAAAACATTGAGGTTTCGGGACAGTAGAGGCAAAATAGACTTTAAGCGGGTAGAAATAACCAAACGGAGGTTATCTGATTGGTGGCTAAAATCAAGGCAGGGGTAAAATTTCACCCACCACAAAGTACAAAATATGTTAATAGTCACGGCTAGGTGGCGTATGCCACCGCCCGATTTAAAGGGTTCAGCAAGTTTGTATGGGTATTCTGTGGTTCAGCCTCATCCATCCATCTGTCCATCAGTCGCGCAGCAGTACCTTCGGCAGCCTTCGTTCCCTTCTCTTGGGTCGCGTTCCGCTGCAGAACGTAGTCCATAAACTACGCAACTGATTTGGCCGTGCTGTGAAACGGGTGAAACTGCGGGAAGCGTCGGCGGCCATTGACGATGTTGGTAGTCGAGGTGCCGACGTCTTCGCCTGGGGTCGCCATCCCGACCGTCTGAGAGTCGCGGGACCTTGCCAACTGAGGTAGCTAGCGCGTACTCGACAGCACTGGTGCACCATCGGATAAGGTGAAGAAGGAGAAGAAGAAGAAGAAAAAAAAAAAATTCCGCGCCAGTGTGTGTGTGTGTGTGTGTGTGTGTGTGTTGTGCGCCGTCGGAGTGCCTGCGGCGGCTAGGCGGCCGCAGCGCAGGATGGCTCTGAGTTCAACGCTGTCCGCAGCTCCCTGTAGTAATCGGGATTCGCATCGGTGATCGTACGGCAACATCACTGACGTGTGCCTAAGCCTAAGTGTGTGTGGTTTCGGCTCCGGCCGCGCACGTTGCTCGGCTGTCGCGCAATCAGGAGTCCAGGCTCCCGAGCCCGAAGAAGGATGGATTCCGCGAGACATCCAGGTAAGCGACGCGTTTCGTAGTCAGTGGTGCGCGGTGTTTGCCCCGCCTGCTGCATGACGCTTTCGTTGTGACAACGTCCGCCTTGACCATGTTTGAATCGCCTCCGTTTAACAGATTTCAGCATAATAGTCCTTCATGGGGACGACCAGTGTCACCCCTGCGCAGTCTTCCTGGCTGAGTGTACTACGCCTTCTCTACGCCGGCGCTCATAGCACAGTCCTTTATACGCGCCCTTCGCAGATGACGCGTTGGGCCGTCATCGACAATGTCGGCTGGCTGACGGGTCTCCGACTTTCCGATATCTTGCGTAGCTATGCAGCGCTGACCCCGGCATATCTGATGCTCGTTGGCTGATTAGCATGAGTGATGCTCCTTCAAAAATTCGTTTCTCTCCAGCCAATTCGGCAAGTCGTGCAAAAACGAGAAAACGCGCCTGATTACTGATGTCGGTGCACATGTTTCTCTCTCCTTTTCTCTTAATTTTTGTTTGTTCACGAGTGACTCATCGTATCATCGTAAGGCTGGACGGGTTCACTTTTCCTGACAGCTTTGGATGTAACTTGAATAAACGCACGCCTAGATTTCGGAGACCTCGCTTGGATTCTTGTTATCGATGACGTAAAGTGCCAATGTTTTCGTTTTTTCGTGCCCAACTTCTAGTTGCAGCGAAGCACTTAGAGCCTTGTTCTTCACACGGCTGTCGTTGACTTCGGCTCAAACGCCATGTCAAGAAGTTTCAAGATGTCGCGTTTCGTTGATGGGGTTGAATTTTGTCGCAACCGCGGTGCCGGAGCTTGTGGCGGGCCGTGAGGGTTGATGGTTTACGAAACAAGCTTGTCTGGAGGGTATTTTTCTGTTTAAAATTGCATAGATACTTAAAAAAACGTGGTGTAACAGATGTGTGGAGAAATCGTATGGGACATTTTCTTTTTTTTTTCATTGTTTTTAAAAGCAGCAAGCTCTCGGCGGCGGCTGGTATGCTTTCATATGAACCAAATTAACTGCGCAAGGTGGAGTAATTGCTATCAAATTTGCCACTGGGGCACAGTCGAACGCCGCCCTTTCTGGTCTGTGCTGCCGGCTACTCCGTTCGGGGGCTTTTCGTGCCAACATGAAAGAGAGGCAAGACTGCGGTTTATTCTCAGTCCTTCCTGCACTCGGATGCTGCAGCCCCGAATTTGATGATAATAGCCCGGCCGTCGTGTGCTGCACCAGTTTCCTGCCCAAGGCCGTCGTTCGCTGCACAGACGGCTGCTGCTGGTATGCGCGCTCGTCTGTTGACCCGTTTTGGAAGGCTACGGGGTAATAAGCGCTGCTCGCCAGCACAAGCAAAAGTAAGGGGAAGTCCAGTCTAGACGACGGTGGCAAAAAGAACAGCTTTCCCGGGCTGCACGTTCTTGACAATGACCTGGTTCGGTCCAGACGCGCCGTGTTTTCGAACGCGGCACACCGTACACAGTCGACCGCCCACCCGTGGGATCCTTCGTGGCCGAGCAGTTCACGTGAGCATTGTGTGCTTAGTGTCTCGATCTCCGTTCAGCAGCAAAAGAAGTTTTGTTACAGGCTCTGCTGTTGCCGAGCTCACCGTAATTTTTAAACATGGCTCTGCCAAAAAAAAAAAAAAAAAGAAAAAAAGAAAAACGAGCACTAGCAACAAGATGTGCCGGAAAGCGTGCAGGTAAAGTAGGTTTGAAAATTTATTTAACGTGAATAAGTTATACGAAGTACACATTATTTGGGACCCAACAAACTTGTTAAAGGGTCCCTACCGATTGATATTAAGAAAACAAACTTATGGCAGTTGCTATTTTATACTGTGTAATCACATAAAACAAAAGCAGCCGAAGTAAGTAAAACAAGAAAGTACAGTTTTAGAGATAATTTTACGCACATTATAAATTTACTAACAATTTTCTTTTTACATCATCATAAGCATCTACAGAGGAAAAGAAAATGTGAGGATGTGTGCATGCATGCACAGTGCTATGCATTGTCAATAAATGTTGCTTTAATTTTTGTAAGAAATCTATGTAATATTCTTGGAGTGGTATGGTTATGGTCAAGCCTATTCCAAACTGAGGTGCCTGTAAACTGCAATGTAGAGTGACCATAATTAGTATTTACCCTAGGCAATAAAAAACTACAGTGCTCCCGACAGTGCTAAGTGAGGGACGAATTGAGTGTTGTCAAGGCGAGTTTTTTGTTAACTATTTGATGCATGAGGGAGGCGATGTTGAATGTTGTCAAATCGTAAATGTTGATGTTCAGGGTTTTAAATAAGTATTCACTCTTAATATGCTTATTGTGGGCTGCTATAATGTGAAAACCTCTTTCTTGAAGTGTAAACACCAGTGAGAGTTTGGTATGTGCAACCCCAGATCGCTGTGCAGTAGTTAATGTGAGAGTGAACAAATGCGTTGTAAAGGTTGATAAGTGTGTCAGGAGGGAAGTTGTTTTGACATTTTGACAGCACTACAGAGTGCATGTGAAGGTGGAATATTAAATGGTTATCGATAATAACACCAAGTTTTGTCTCACTAGATTGTTTTATGGGATGGTTATTGTAAATGACATCTCAATGAATAGTCGTCTTCCTTTTTTTTCGGAAGGAAATGGGATACGGTCCTCGTTGGGTTAAGGTGAAGGGCACATTCAATGTGTACCAATGGTGCAAAATTTCTAATTCAGAGTTAAACTTATAGGTTGCATTCCTCATGATCAGCTAGTAAAAGGTTATTGTCGTCTGCATAGATTACAGGGGAGGGGTTAGCACATGCAAGCTGTGACGGCAAGTCATTTATATGGAGTAAAAAAATAAAATAAAGGCCCAAGTATGGACCCCTGGGGAATGTCGAGGTTAATAAGGGTGCTGTTGGACTGAAAATCTCCTAGTTGAACAATCTGTTGCCAGTCTTTTAAGTAACTGCAAATTAATGTCAAAGGTATTCCGTTAATTCTGTAGGGAAGCAATTCATCTTTCAATATAAAATGGTTTCGAAAATCAAAATCTTTCGCAAGGTTTATGAACAATCCCGCCACTAGGTAACCACTGTCTATTGATTTTCTAATTAAGCCTGTAAATGTTGAGACTGCAGTTTGTGTGGAAAGGCCTTTTCTAAAACCGAATTGTTGACGAGAAAGACTATTCTGCTTGTCCAAATAGTCATTAAGGTGGCTCGTGAATATCTTTTCAAGTATTTTGCTGAAGAATGGTAGCACTGAAATTGGATGGTGGATTTTTATCCTGAGCTTGTCCTTTTACTTGTAAAGTGACAACACTTTGGCAGTTTTTATCCGTGCTGGAAACGGACCCATGACAAATATAGTATAGACAATATGCACGAGAACTGGTCGCACAATATCTGTTACAAGTTTAACGACGTGCATCGAAATATTGTCAATTCCAGAGGGCTGTGTTTCGCAAACTTGAAATAATTGAAGCCACCTCAAGCTCGTCCATAGGCTAAAGATAAAAATAAGCATTTGCACGGGGATTGTACATTGCATCAAAGTCTTTACCCATTAAGTTATTGTGGGACGAAAAGTAGGCACTAAATGTACGATGAAGGGTGCTGACACATGCTACCCGCGTCTACCCAAGTGACTCGGAGCCTAGTTGACCGAAGGAGTGCACACGTTTATTCGGCAACACCATATATATAGAACACATGATGCGTAGCGCTCTCTACATCTCTCCCCCGAGATATGTACACAAGAAACACCAAACACTTCACAAGTCAAGTCTTCTCGGAGTCTTGACTCGACGCCCAAACCTGGTGACTCTCACGCCACGATCATTGGAGACTTGTGGTGTCGCTGTTACCGTCGTCGGCGCTTCGTGCTCCTCGCGGTTTTCACTCTGAGCTGGCTCATTGTTGGGTCTGAATAGGGCACTAGATGTATCCTATTACGCACAAGCACCGCGTTGGGTGTTTTCACGACGTACGAGCGGCGCTTGGAGGCTGGGCTAAGAACACACGCCATATCCTTGATGTCTCAAACCCACACCATATCTCCTGGCTGCAGCAGAGGAAGGACTGTCGCGCCATGACGGCGATCGAATTCTTTCTTCTGCTGCCTTCTCACCTCTTCGTCTTGGCACTTGAAATCGTCTGGCGCCGGCCACTTCGGTTCCAGGCGGTCCACTGTCTTGGGAAGCCTGGTTCGCAGGCTGCGACCCAACAGAAGCTGCGCTGGGCTGAACCCTGTGATGCCTGCAGGGTCTCTGTACGACAGAAGAGCCAGAAAAGGATCGTCTGCTTTCGCAAACAATTCTTTGATTGTACGCACCATCCTTTCCACTTCCCCATTTGACTGCGGGTAGTTTGGATTGAGGTGATGTGTTGGAAGCCATAGCGCAAAAGCTGCAAAGGCATGTGAAGCAAACTGCGGTCTATTATCGCTTTGTACTACTGCAGGAATGCCAAAACGAGCAAAAATGCTTTTGACTGCATTGATGACCGCCTCAGAGTTCGTGCTTCGCATGTAGATGACTTCAGGATAGCGAGAACAATAATCAACTACTAGTAGGTAGTTGTGTCTTTTGTAACTAAACAAGTCCATTCCTACTTCTTGCCACGTTTGCACCGGAGTCTTCGTTACCACCAATGGCTCACTTCTTTACGCTCGTGTGACTGCACACTGTCTGCAGCGAGTGACTCTGTCCCGTATTTGCTGCGAAAGTCCGTATCACCACACGGAATCCTGGGCCCTTAAGCGGCATCGGTTAATTCCCTGGTGGCCTTCCTGGATAAGTTCGAGTGTATCCTTTTGCAGCGAAGCCGGGATGACAAAGCGATTACCTTTTAGCAAGACGCCGTTTCACAAAGAGAGATCTCCTCGATGGCTCCAGTACTTCTTGATGTGCTCCGGAAGCCTGTCTCGATGAGGCCAGCCCTTAGTGCAGTATTTGACGAGCTGGTTGCATTCCCAATCCAGTTCTTGGTGCCTACGAACATCATCTACAGTCACCAGCTTCGTGTCTGTGACCGTAGCAACTTGAAATTCCACAAACTCCTCTACCACATCCACCGGACTGATCGACGGCTTCTCATCTGGAGCCCTTGAAAGAGTATCGGCAGTGGCTAGCTGCTTGCCAGGAACGTAGACCACGCTAAATTGGTAGCGCATAAGTTTGATGCGAAACCTTTGAATACGTGGGGGCATCGTGTCCAAGTCAGCGTTACCAAGTAGTGTTACCAGCGGCTGGTGATCGGTTTCTACCGTGAAATTTAAGCCACGCACGTTTTAGTCAAAATGGTATACTGCCCATGCTACCGCCAGCGCCTCTTTCTCTGTTTGGGCTGTAGCGCTGTTCCACTTCAGTAAGCGACCTAGATGCAAACGCTACCGTGCGTCGCTCGCCCGATGGTTGTTCCTGCAGAAGAACGGTTCCCAATACAAATGAGCTCGCGTCGCATGAGACAATAGTGTTACGACTGGGATGGTACTTTGCAACGCACAGGTCTGAGGTGAGCATTGCCTTTACTCGATTAAAAGCAGTCTCTTGAAGCGGTCCCCATTGCCATGCATTTTGCTCGCCTAGCAAAGTGCGAGTAGGGGCGGTTGCCTGCGAAAGGTTGGGCAGGAAGCGACCAATACGATTAGCCATGCCAAGGAATCGCCTTACCCCAGCAACGTCATTGGGTGGTTCCAAGTTGCGCAGTGCTTCGAGCTTGCTGTAACTTCGCGAGATACCGTTGGCTTCGATAACCACACCCAGAAACTCTACTTTGTCTTGACCGAAGCAGCATTTTGACTTGTTGAGTACTCAACTCCGGCTCTCCTTAGACATTCAAGAACCTCCACAAGTCGCTTGTCGTACTCTTCTCGGTATTTGCTAAAAACCAGGATGTCTATCATGTTGATGACGTTCGGTTGCCCCTCCAGAACTCGAGCCATTTCTCTCTGAAAATACTCCGGTGCTGAAGTCAGGCCAAAAGGTAGACGACAGTAGCAGTAGCATCCAAATGGCATAATGAATGTTGTATACTCTTGGCATTCTTGGGACAATCGCACTTGGTGAAATTCTGCTGTCGCGTCCAGCTTCGAGAACACTTTGGCGTCGCCCAGTTGCCCGAGCACCCATTCGACCGTTGGAAGCACGTGCCTTTCACGAAGAACTTCTTTGTTGAGCTTTGTTAAGTCCACACATGTTCGGATGCCACCTGATGCCTTCGGTACTGCAACCAGACCGGCACACCATGGCGTCGGGTTCGTAATGCGCCTGACGACACCTTGTTTTTCCATCTGGTCCAGCTCCTGCTTTACCTGGTTGTACAGAGGAATGGGAATTCTGCGAGGTACACTGAGAGCAAATGGCCTGGCATTTGGCTCGAGTCAAATAGCGTCCTCCTCCCCTACGGCACCAAGCCCTTCGTAGATGTCCTGGCCAGGGGTTTCGTCGCTTGCAGAGCTGGCTTGCTTTTCAGGTCGCTGTGCGGCGTCGATGAACTTCACGACTCCCAATGCGAGGATAACAGGGTAGCCTAGTAGAGGTGTAGACTGCGAAGGCATGACGTAGACTGACTGTATGCAGGTGCGGCTCTTCCACTCCAAAGTAGCTGTGAATTGACCTGTTACTTTCAAAGGATAATTTCCTGGACCGGTGAGATGACCTTCCGGTTTTTCGAGTTGCGACGGTACTCCCGAAAAAGTGCATGGAACAACGGTAACTTCTGCTCCTGAGTCAACCTTGAACTTGAGTGGGACTCCATTCACGTGGACCCAAACAAACTTAGCATTTGCCTCACTGGTCTTGACAGCATTCATCTCGATGGCATGTGACTGTCGGCTTTGCGAGCGTTGTTTAGCTAAAAAAACTGCTTCGAAGTGTCCTTTCTTTTTGCAAAACTTGCAAACAGCTTTGTTAGCAGGACAAAATTTCCACTCATGCGCTTCTCGTCCACAGAAGTGACACGATCTGTGCGCGCCAGCGAGGAGCGTTTCTCGTGACCCCCCTACGCTTGATTACGCGACTGCCTTCTCGCTGTCACTGGCCTGCGTTTCGCTGCATCAACGGCGACTGGCCCAGATAACTGGCTTTCTCGTTCACATTTTTCTCGATCGGCATCTTCGTGCAGCCGTGCATACAGGAGCTCTTTCTCAAGCGTCAGGTCGGAAGTGCGGCAGAGTTGTTCTAGTAACCTGCTGTCCCACAAACCGACGATAAATCAGTCTCGAACGAGCCTGTCCTCGATAGATGCTGAGCTGTAGTTGCATCTTTTAACCATGTTTCGCAACGCGGAATAAAAAGCATCGACGCTTTCGTCTCCTTGCTGCGTCCACTTGTAAAAACGATAACTCTCGTGAACTTGGTTTAGCGGGTGCACGAAATGCGAGGTGAACTTGCTTTTAACAACGCTGTATGACTGAACTTCTTCGGCCGACAAGTTGAAAGAGGCCAGCACGCGTTGAGCTTGAACACCCATGCAGTACAGAAGCATTCGTACCTGAACCTCGATGGTAGCTTGGTGCAATCCTGTAGCGTAGGTATAGTCCTCGAACTGCTCAATCCAGGTGGACAATGTACTTGGGTCGGCGAAGTCGAAGCTCGATGGCTGTTGGAGTCCTGGTACTTCGGCAAACGTAGCGTCCGGCTTGTTCGCCATTAGCGAGAGCAAACGGCGGCCACTTCTGACACCATGTATGATGAAGGGTGCTGACAGACGCTACCCGCGTCTACCCAAGTGACTCGGAGCCTAGTTGACCGAATGAATGCACACCTTTATTCGGCAACACCATATATATAGAACACATGACGCGTAGCGCCCTCTACGCTAAAAGCATTACAGATACGTTGGGTGGGGTTTCATTGTAATTTATTTTTTCTGGGGAATGTTCCTTGAAGTCTCGCCTGAAAATGCGGCACCATACGCACCAGGTGAAGAACACCTGCCAATATAGAGCAAATGAGCAGGATCTGGAGGTACCTTCCATGCCATCCTGCTCTAGAATGCAGCATTGAAGGGGGGGAATGCAGTGGCTGATTAGCTACAGTCGGGAAGTGCAGCCTTCTGGCTGCGGGATGGCGCTGCTGCAGCCAGGGCCGGTATTTTGTAGCTATGCCTTTCTGGATGCTAATGCTTTTCGCGCTTGGTCAGTGGTCGGAGCAATGGTCCGCTCACGTTATCAACGGGATCAGCCGGCCGTGAGCGGTGGATGATAAGACTAGTATAGAATAAAGCATAACACATTGCTACAAAATACCGGCCCAGCATTGCATACCTTTATCATGATATAGTCTTTTGGTGCTACCACGTGTTTGTACTTGCAGCCAGTTATGCTCCAAGTATGTTTTCCAAGCCGGCCAAGTCTTAGGGGGAGTTTAGCTGAGTGTGGGAGCTGTAGAGTGTGGCTTGAATGTGGGCATTCATAAGGAAGTGCAGTGTGCTAGGCATGGTTGGATGTTGAAGCTAGCTGTCATTCATCCAAAACTAGTCTTCGCTTGTGTATCATTATCGACACAAAGCAGAATAAACTTTCCTCAGTAAAGGCATGCACCATTTCTAGGGGTCATCACATTTTTGTGTTTGCTCATGGGAGCAATAAGCCATCTTGCTGTGAATTGGGCTGGGCCGCGATTTTGTAGCGATGCCTTATGACTTATTTTACACTAGTCTTATCATCCACCGCTCACGGCTGGCTGATCCCGTTGATAACGCGAGCAGACCGTCGCTCTGACCACTAACAAAGCGCGATAAGCGCGAAAAGGCATTATTACTTTAAAGGCATCGCTACAAAATACCGGCCCTGGTGGCGGGTGAGGAATAGCTGGGTTGAAACTTGACGTATATTTTAACAGTATCAATTCCAAAACTGCCCCTTTTGACTTGGGATTGTGTCACATTCTCTTGCACACTATTTTGGCCTTCTAGGCACCTATCATGCTGGAAACTAATTGAATTTGGCAAGGCCATTGGAAAACACTTTTTGCTCTGCCTAAACCACCAAGTTTGCCAAGTCGACAGTTCCACAAAGTGCACCACTAAGACCGCAGGCATGTCCACTTTGGTGGACACATCTTTTACTTAAACTAAGTAAAGTAAACCAGTTCACCATAGCTATCTAATGTATTTGACTATGCCAGGTAGGATGACGTCCACCCTTTTCTCTCACGCACGTGTAATACCACCACTCAGCCTACCACAGGCTTCTCTCCATTTTTTCTCCTCTACCCTTTACACCGTACTTCTGTATCACCTCTGAATTCACCCCTCTTTCAGAAGTTGCTTGGCATGCTGAAGAGTGTCGTCAGCTCATTCACCTCCGATACGAAAGAAAGATCGCCGTTGATTCTCACGTCTGGCTTCGGCTGCCATTCCACTCTCCAGGCCTTAGCCCAAAGCTTGCTCTAAAATATCAGGGTCCGTACCGGATTGCTGAATGTACTATTGATCAAAAAATTTTACGGACCAAGGGATCTGACAAAAAGCTGAATGTCTCCGCAGCCTCAAAACGCAGCCTGGTATTCCCATTTCCAGCCTCTACTGGTATATGCGAACAACATTGTGATGTACAGTTTTACTGGCTACTTTAAGAGGCTGCTTGGATATTTAGCGTTTTCGGAGATCCCATGGTCCATAGACGTTTTGGTCGATAGTACATTCATTGCCTGTGAACAATGTGGTTGAACCAGTGACTCCATTGTCGGACAAGCGCCGCCGTGTCCGCGAGACTGTTCACATCAGCCGCCTAAAGCATTACCATGACACCCTCTTTGTGTCATCACCTTAGATTGCCAGGATGGCTCATCTTTGCCGCCGGGATAGTCACAGTGGAGAATATGCATGCAGTACTGTAGGCACTGCCATGGCATTGGCACAAGACCCGAGCTCGTGTTGTTGATGTTGCTAAGAGCTAGGGCTGTTCGTACAGAGCCTCTTTTGATCCCTTGGACGAGTTTTAATAAATCACCCTTTCACTAAGAATAAGTACATTTCTGTTCTTCTTACTAAGCGTAAGATGATTTTACGAAGCGTAGGCGTAAACACCATTCCCTGTCTGCAGCTGTTGACACATGTTCAGCCGATATTGTGGTACTAACTGAAACTTTGCTTTCAAGTATGTCCCCAATCTTGAAATTCTTGAGTGAGAAACAGGCTATGCATTCATTCGATTTGTTGTGAACTGCGTTTAAGAGGAGGTGTGCTTATTGCTGTCCGAGATTCGATAACCTGTGCTTACATAAATCTTCACATAAATTTAGAGGTCACATGCACTCGTCGATATCGATCACAAAGACCATCTTTTGCGCCAGTTGCTGTCCAGTGTCCTGGTTAGCACGTTTTGCTCTGATCTGCATGATGCACTGAGCACACTAACCATCTGCAGTTCTTTTTGTCTTCTATTTCTTCTCGGTGATATTAATCTTCCCAAGATAACTGGTACGAATATTCATCAGCATTCGCCAGGTTGTCTGAAAATTCAGCTTTTTGCACACACTGTTTAGACCTTAAAGGCCAGACCACAGGTACGCTTGCAAGCAAGCGCGAGCTCGCGTCTGCGCGCTGTATGCATGTGCAGACAGTGCAGGACAGCTCAAGTGTGTCTAAGCGCAGCACACGAGTGGAGGTCTGTTCCAGACAGATCTCGGTATTTGAGCTACCTTGCTAGGCTGCTATAGTGTAATAAACTCAGTGAGGCTGACTTATGTGAGAAGGTGCATTTTATTTCTTTTTGACGCTGATTTAACAACTCTGTCACTGATAAAACACGTATGTTTATAAATAGTTAAGCATATTGAAACACTGTCAATAACAAAGTACTAAAATATGTTTGCCAAGGCGGCTATGCGTGAGCGTGTGCTGGTACACGTGTGGTGCAAGGTGCGGCGCTACGAGCTTGTGTACATCGGCAAGCCTATGTGTGGTCTAGCCGTTGCTCGAAACAGCTGGTCTTAAAACCTACTCGACGTACTCATCAATCATTCAGTATATCGGACCTTACTGTTACTAAATCGCCCACACTTGTACCCCTTTAACGTTCTTGCTGGGTGTATGCGATTGGGGTTTAATTCATTGAAATTTGTTGGTATTTATCCCTTGTCTAAAAGTAGCGAAATTCATTGGTAATTACAGTAGAATCTCGTTGATACGATTTTCACGGGAATTGGAAAATAAAGCGCATCATCCGAAAATCGTATCGTCCAAAGTGTTAACCAACCAAATTGTATTATCGGGAAACGCAAAAAAAAAAATAAAAGTATTACAGAATCGTATCAACTAAGTTCCACTGTATAAAGAAATGCTCTATTTAATGCTGTTAACTCACAATTTGAAATGTTCGTCACAGACTAACTTCCTATTTTCTACTCCCAAAAATTTGAGGAGCACTGGTTAATTTTTAAACAAGAAGTAATGTATTTAGTCAACCACTAAATTCCACGAAGGTGCATTTCTACCCACTCTCAGGCCCCTTGGTTTAGCTCGTGCCTGAAGCGCCTTCTGAACAGGGAAAAAAAAAGGCCTTTTTTGAAGTGCCATATGTGCAAATAGAAAAGGGCATTGGATCGCATATTCTACCATTGACCAAGCAGCAGTGAACAGGGCTGGGCAGTATGAAAGATACATTTATCTTAGATACTGTCTTAATCCTTTCAGACGCCAATGAATTCTGTTGACTGAAAACTTACTTTCACTGCATTTCTTGCATATTAAGAATCGTAAAAAGCACACAGTTGCAGAATAGATTAAGAATTTTCAATTCTTTAGTGAGTTTTGTCAAGTTTACAGAACATAGACTTCATGTGAAAACTCAGTGCAGGAATATTACATATGAGAACATCAACTATTTCATGTTTAGCAGGCTTGAAAAGCGCCCATCCAGAAACTTGAAATTATGCCTGATGCATGTGAAAAACAACAAACGGAGTACACACACTACATACGACGCCATACTCATACCGAGAAAGTACGCACAATCGTCTACATTCCAACTCGTTTTACTAAACCATTTTGAACCCGTTATTCAAACTTGCAAGATGATTCCAATCAGAACAGTTTCAAGATGTGTGCGACACATTTTAAGTACCATTACTTTCATCAATGCTATTGCTGCTCTGCCACACTTACTTGGCGTATGCAATTGTGTACACAGCGTCTTAAAGGGTTAAGATACTCTTCGGTTATCTTGTATCTGTATGAGGATACATTTGAAAAGGTGTATATCAATATCTGCATTTTCGATACATCATGTGATGTATCGTGCATCTTGAGATACAAGGATTCACTTATCTCTGCAAAATCTCTGCAAAACAAAGCGATAAGATATATTTACAACAGATATGACCACCATTTTTCACCCTCTTCACATGCCCCATGACCTATCGCTTGACACACTTGCACACTGACGCACGTGTGAGCGCCTTATCACTTTGCATAAAATCATACACTGGTCGTCGGTTATTGCGGCACCGGTTTCATTTGTGAAGTGTCCTGCGCGTGCAACTCGAAGCACTCACCCCCTTAACCTTGCTCCATTTCAATCACGCTTGAACACTTTTAAATTTTCATTTTTCCCGTCAACAGTCGAGCTCTGGAATGGCCTTGACGGCTCACTTCGACAGTTATCTCCCGCAATTCGCGAAAGAAATCTACCACATCTCTCATTAGTTCTAAGATCTGCTGGTGTACTCTTTATTTTTTGTAGCTTTGAATACATGCCTTTCTTTACACGTAATATTGTTTGCACTGACCATGTACATATGTAACATGCTCTACTGATTGTATGCTATATAATGTTTGATTTTGCCTATTTAGGCTACTTATGTACCCACCCCTGCAATGTCTCACACTGAGGCGGCAGTATTTGTAAATAAATAAATAAATAAATAAATAAATAAATAAATAAATAAATAAATAAATAGCGAAATCCATGAAGTCACCCAAGGTCACTGAGACAAGCAATTGAGGGCAGTTAACAATTATTTAAAGAAATGACTTTCATGCTAACAAATATCTAAATATTACCAATTGTAATTGATAAAATTGGATGTTATGTGGGGCTGTAATATTAACAATAAAATTTTACTAACAACTTAATTATAGTCACTATGAAGCAGTGGCGTAGCCAGAAACTTATTTAGGGGGTTGGTTCACTGACAACTACCACTCCTCCCCCTCTTTCACCTCTCTCTCTCTCTCTCTCTCTCTCTCTCTCTCTCTATATATATATATATATATATATATATATATATATATATATATATAGCTACGATACGGGGGACGCTTTGAAGTAAAGGAGGACGACGTCAGTTCGGACTGTGATCTCCTCGGTCCCTAGACCTCTTGTGTTCATCATTTTTCATTAATAAACGCATCTCACCGTAACAGTATTGGTGGTAGTGCTGAGTGAGGAAGAGGAATCCAGGACTAACGATCACGGAAGTGCACCAACATCTGGAGCTACACCGAAGCCGCCGCCTGGCTGGACTACCACCACTTTCAATGAGGAGATTCCTGAGGGCCTGCGTCTGGCGCTACGTGGCAACATCACATGGTGCCACGGACCTTTCCCTGAAAAATCGAAGACGTTGAGTGGCTGAACGACTACAGCTGGTAAGTCGATACAACTTTTGGGATTCGGACACCCGGCTGACCAACATGCCATTGTTTCTAGAAGGCACGGCGCTGGTGTGGTTTGAAAACCACGAAGAAACTCTAGCCACATGGGAAGACTTTGTGGATGAAATAATGAGCTGCTTTGAGGTCTGAGCCCT
Organism: Dermacentor silvarum; assembly: GCF_013339745.2. Lineage (NCBI taxonomy): Eukaryota > Metazoa > Arthropoda > Arachnida > Ixodida > Ixodidae > Dermacentor > Dermacentor silvarum. Next base: position 4,210,051 of record NC_051163.1, on the reverse strand, counting down.
GAAGAAGAAGTGCGCTGAGCAGACTTTGATGCAGCATGCACAAGTGCCAGGCGAGACTTGAACAATTTACGTTGAGGAAATCTTGAAACTGTGCAAGTCTGTAGACCCTCGCATGAAAGAAGGCAAAGTCGGACATCTTCTGAAAGGGATTGCCGAGGAGATCTCAGTTTGAACTCACCTAGTCCTCCTTCACTTCAAAACGTCCCCTGTATCGTAGCAATTTATATATATATATATATACATATAAATATGCCAAAACGTTTTGTCTTTTTTCTTTTTTAAATGTTATACCTTTGGGTCTGTCACAAAACGTTTTGTCTTGTATGCATATATATGCATACAAGACAAAAGGATTTTGCGCCAGACCCGAAGGTAAAACATTGATGATGTGGTAGGCAGCGATGTAGTGATTTGTTTGCGAGATTAAAATTTTAAATAGTTAGCAATGGGTGCTTTGACATATGCTAAAGACATCTCTAACCATCAGTCTATGCAATCTGCAACAGAAAGACGGTGACTTGGAAAGTGTTCGAGGGCCCCTTTTAAACTCGTGGCACTCAAAAGAGTAACTGCCTCCTTATTTACCTCTACATGGATACATTGACATGATTTGGCTGAATGGTTTCTGCACTATTTTCGGATGCTACAAGCAAATATAGTTGTCATTGGCAGATTCTTTCCTATAACACTACGTCCAGAGAATCACATACCCTTATAATGGTTTGAATGATGGCGCTTTGAAGTGTCATGACTTTTTCATTTCATTCATTGCTTTTCAGTGTAGTTCCATTGCAGGCTTTTCCCTCCATCACCCCTATCCACTATGCTGTTCCTCCACTTCTGTTTAACTCCCTTTCCCCTGTCACTGTCCATACGTCCGTGTCCGTGATAGTTACTGGTTAGCTCCATGCACATTTGCACATTTCCTCCACAGCGAGCTGACATTTTTCAGTGTTGCCAACATTCTTGCATGTTTTTCCAATGCACTCTCGTGAGAATGCAAAAGATGCGTTTCTTGATAAATGCAGGTGATCACCGAGATCTCCTGCACCGTTTACGAGCATATATTTCTACAACAGAGCTGAGCACGACTAATGACAGTCAGCATGCTTTCTTAGTTGGAACATTATCTGCTGTTACATCATGATCTATCATTTCTTCATCTGACGGGTACAAACTTAAATCAAGATGCGCATTTGGCACGAACTCATTATGTAAGATAATGAAAATATGAGCACCTCATTTGAAATGGGGCGGTGGTATGTTACCAAGTTTGTTCTTTCAACTTTCCGGTGTTTCTGTGTGTTTAAGTAGCTTGACATCCTCTGCTACATTTACTGTCTTTTACTGATGCATAAAAACGAATAGTGCACAGCATGATGTTTTACAAACAAGCATATGTCTGGTAAAATGCACGCAACCTATTTATTGTGTAATTTGCCGATTATGAACTGAAGCATAGTGTGGGACAATTAGGAACATCTGCAAATGCAGTAAAACAAGATGCAGACCTGCTTTATGATTGCACCATAAAACAGTTCATCATACCGAGAGTAAAGGTGGCATGGAAAAATTGCTCATTTTGCAGTGTAGCTGCGTTGACCTGATGCAAGCCCTGCAGGCCCCGTGGACTGCTGCGGAAGGGCATGTAGTACCCGATTATATAGTCAGAAAAAAAAAGTTACTTGTTAATAGAGGAAATGTACAAGTAAACACCTGTAAAGGGGCCCTATAGCAGAGCCATAATGAGGAAGTAACTGATGTATCAAAGTACAGCTTAAGATAAAGTTGCGAGTAACGTATCGGACACAGTTGATCTGCCAATATATTCTATCTGTATCATGATACATTTGGAAAGTATCTTTGCCCAGCCCTGGTAGGGAATACGAAAAGGGATCTATCAGTACACTTTCCATCCTTGTTGTATGACAATCCACGGAAATTTTGGAACGTGGTCAGTGGCAACAAGTCCTCTCTCATTGAACTTTGTGATGCCATCGGTGACCCTGTTGACTGCAAAGGTTGCGTCAAGATTTTGAATAATGTTTTTTTGTCATTCTATTCAATGTGACCCCTACCGCTTGTCCTGATCAGAATCTTGATTTGAGCTTGTTGGTGGGTTATAATTCAACATTAGTCAGGTCGAAACTTGAGTATGCATACTCACTTTGGGACCAAAACCTGGCAACACTTCGATATTGTCGTGTCTATTCAGAATCAAGCAGCTCGCTTCATTTTTTCTAATTATTCTCATCACTCTAATATATGAAGAATGAAAGAAAACTTTGGCTTTTTAGAATTGGCTTCTCTCCGCAAACCACTACCACTGTGCCTTTTCAAACACAAGGTATGACACACTGTACGCCGCATCCTTAGAGACCACATTGTCCGTCCTACGTGCCATCCTGCATCAATCACTGTTACAAAGTTGGAGCCCCATCGAGCTGCACCAATGTCTATTTTAACTCCTTTATTACAAGAACTGCCAATGATGGAAACCACCTTCTCGCCACTCCTCTCTGTAATGCTTTTGGGCCCTAAGAGTATAGAAAATGAATAAATGTTGCATCCACTGGGGCCGCATATGTGGGCCAGTATAATGTAAAACTATTGCAATATTTTTATTCTGAATCCGCCATGAGCCTTCTGTGGTATGTCAAAATGGCTTGTGCTCCACCCATGTGGGTTGGGCCCGAGCCATTTTGACCTATCCCGATGAGCTAATGGCAGGTTTAGAATAAAAACAGCTTGGAATAGTTTTGTACTATACTGCCCATGGCGTGAGAAAATTTTTGTGGAGGAACTTTCCGAATTGCTTGTAAATCAAAAGAGATAGTCATTATTTTGCTGCTATTGGTGCTTTTCCCTTCGTGGCCTGTGTTTCAGAAAAACTTTATTTCATTACCGTCAGATTTTTGTACCTGTTTGTTTCTCTCTCTCTTATAGTGCAAAGCACAGCTATGGAATGCCTACTATCGTTTTATTTTCATTGAAACAGCTTGTGCATATCCACAATTTATTGGCCTGCAACTGTGTTTGCCCTGCATTGAAGCAGTATGGCTTTTTTTGTTTGCATAATTTCAGAAAGTTGATAGATGGGAACTTTGTTTTTATTACTACTTGAAGCAAAATTGTATTCTTGTTCAACATTTTTGATCTGCTCAAGTGGCATTTGAAAATTCTGTCTGATAAAGAGTACCTCCTCTTGCTGTTGGGTCTGTGCTCGATTGAACTGTGCCTGACACATGCTGCTTGTTTGGGCATCTCCTGGTGTTTTCTGTCCCAAATGGCTGGCAATAAAGTTGGAGTGATGCTTCTCTCTCACTCCACAAGTCTCTGTTAAACTGCTACTGCTAGCCAGACTGCTTTGTGACAGTACTAAATTTTATTTAGCAGTGGATATCGTTTGGTATCTATTTGCATCTATTTATCTATATAATCTTAGCAATAACCCGCTTTCTCTCGTAACTGATTATAAATACCTTGGCGTCCATATTACTCATGGTCTCTCCTGGTCCATGCATGCCAACTATATATTACTATGAATGGGAATCACATGATTGGTTTTCTACGCGTTGCATCTATTTATAGATGCAGCGCCTGTATCCTCTCATCAGACTAAATCTGGATACATTTTACTACAACATACTTAATACAATACTGTAACACCTGCCTCAACCATTTGAACTAGAGAAAAAGGGCTTTTTTGAAAGTGTTTTTTCCTTTTAATGCTTTTTTTAATGCATTTCAGAGGATTTATTTGTGGATATATATATATATATATATATCCGTTTGTTACGCACATCTTCATCTGTATATTATCAGCATTCTGCGTTGCTTGATCCTCATCTTCAGTTATGTGTGATCATCATCGGGTGTCTGCCTTTGCTGGTTCGCTCCCGAGTACTCGGGCCAAATAAACGTCGTGCCAACAAAGACGTCATAAGTGGTGGAGGTAGCTCCTTCGATCCTCAGTCCTCTGCCCGCTCAGTCTATCCCCTGGAGCTACGTTCAGGCCGCCGCTTGCGCCCACTGTCCACTAGCATCTCTCAGGACGCACCACCCTCCACTTCTACCGCTACAGTTCTGGCACCACCAGCCACCCCTTACATCTTAACCAGCCACCAGCGTGACCCCCATCTCTTCGCTGGTCTTCGTGGGGAAGATGTGGAGGACTGGCTGGATGACTACGAGCGAGTAAGTTCTGCTAATCATTGGGACGACCCCCACAAGCTCCTCCATGTCTCCTTCTACCTGACGGCTGTGGCGAAGACATGGCTCTTCAACTACGAGATAGACTTTACTGACTGGGCTGCCTTCAAGAAGCAGCTCTGCCAAGTATTTGGTACACCAGGCGTTCGTTCTACCATCGCAAAGAAAACCCTCGATACTCGCCAACAGCAGCCAGGCGAGTCTTGCACATCGTATATCGAGGATGTTCTTGCGCTTTGCCGCCGTGTGAGTTCATCTATGTCAGAGTCAGACAAAGTGCGCCACATTCTGAAAGGCATTAGATCAGTTGCCTTCAATGCCCTTGCCATCAAGAACCCCGCTACAATCGCTGACATCGTCACAACGTGTCAGCGCCTGGACGAACTTGAGTCTGTTCGCCTTCAGCCGGACGTTGCCGACTATTCTTCTACGGCGGACCCATATCTGCGTGTCATGATACGAGCTATGATACGCGAAGAATTACAATCTATGGGCTTGTCGTCACCGTCGGTGTGCCCCAGTGCGCTGTCTAGCACGGCTTTGCTTGACATCATCAGGGATGAATCGGCGTCCTTGACCTGATCCACGCGCGTGCAACGCGCGTCTCTCGTCCCCTGCCAACGTACGTGGAAGTTGCTGCCACGCCTCTAGGCAACGCCAACTCCACGGTGCCGCTACCCACGTACGCGTCGGTTGCTGCCGCGCCTCCAGTAAACATCTCGTCGATGTCGCCCGAGCTTTCATCGGCCCATTTGACGGCACTGACTCCCGGAGCACCTAGCCCCCTGTACTATCCGCCATGGCGTCCGTGACGTCCCACGTGCTATTACTGCGGCTATCGTGGCCATATTTCACGTTTCTGCCGCAAGCGCCAGTAGGACGAGCGTCGGAGATACGACATCTCTGAACGCAACTTTTGCAGTGGAGCCTCTTCCCAAAGCCGGCATTTCTCTTCACCTCCGCTCCGCTCTACTTCTCTGCCCGCATCGACTGAAGACCGAAGCACTTACCGTTCAGCCAGACGCCGCTCCCCTTCGCCGTTCCACCGCTCCACGTCACCACTATGGCCCATCTCCCTCAACTCTAACATTCGTCCGGAAGACTAAGCGATGCAGTTTGTGGAGGACAAACTGCATACGACACCAAGACTGAAATTCCTCCAGCGCGCCCGTCCAATATGGCTCTCGGTGTTTGTCCAAGGAGTGCCCGTCGCTGCTTTGGTGGACACAGGCGCGACAATTTCTGTTATTCACGCAGATTTATGTTCCCGTCTCAGGAAAGTCATGACGCCATATGATGGATCTAGGCTAGTTGCAGCCCAAGGGGACACTGTTCGACCTTCCGCTGTTTGTACTGCTCGTGTCCTGATCGATGATATTCGGCACCATATACAATTAGCTGTGCTGTCCCCATGCGCTCATCAACTTATTTTAGGGTGGGATTTTCTGTCTTCTGCTTCCGGGGCGGCTATTTGTTGTGGTCAACGCGTCGTGCATCATACGGACACCGACTACCGACTTGGGGAAGACACGTACACGACGTTGCGCCTGATCGCTGCGGAAGATACCGAACTGCCTCCCGGCCGACCGCGAATTATTACCATTATGTCGACCGATATCAACCATGGTGACGTCTTGGTCTTGCTCTCTTCCCGTAGCCTTCATAAAGGCATCGCTTTTGCAACAGGTGTAGTTCGGTTTTACAATGGCCCGGCGCTTGTAACGGCCACGAACGCGACATTGGAGAAAATTCTCCTTCCGTAAATCACACGGTGGCTTGCGCGGCCGACCCAGGGCCCGTATGCGTTGTGCCCCTTACAACTATGTCTTCCAAAGACCCTTCTACTTTTGCTACTGCTTCTCCCTCCGCCCTTACTGCAGCCATCAGCAGTGACTTGCCACCTTCACAGATGCAGCAGCTGCTTGCTTTATTGCACAAACACGCAAATTCTTTTGATGTCCATTCGTCGACTCTGGGCCAAACCACAGCTGCAGTGCATCGCATTCAGACAGACGAAGCGTCCATAGTGCGCCGACGCCCGTACTGCGTGTCCCTAGCCGAGCAGAAAATCATAGAAGAAAATGTCGCGGACATGCTACAACAGAAGGTCATCCGGCCCTCAGCTAGCCCTTGGTCATCTCCGGTTGTTTTGGTTCGAAAAAAAGACGGTGCCGTGTGCTTTTGCGTCGATTACCGGGCCCTCAATATGATCACTCGAAAGGACGTATACCCTATGCCTTGCATTGAAGATGCCCTTGATTCAATACAAGGCGCCGAATACTTTTCAAGCCTCGATCTGCGTTCCGGCTATTGGCAAATTCCAATGCACGAAGACGATAAAGAAAAAATAGCGTTTGCCACCCCTGATGGACTTCACAAATTCAACGTCATGCTTTTCGGGCTATGCAATGCACCTGCGACTTTTGAACGCACGATTGACACTGTGCTGCGTGGCCTGAAATGGAAAACTTGCCTCTGCTACCTGGATGACATTGTCGTCTTTTCATCAACATTTCCTCAGCACCTGCAATGCTTAGATGAAGTTCTGACGTGCCTTGCCGATGCTGGTCTTCAGCTCAACACGAAGAAATGTTTCGCCAGCAGATCTATTAAGGTCCTGGGGCATGTCGTGAGCAAGGAAGGCATACGTCCTGACCCTGACAAGATTGCTGCGGTCCTTCGCTTCCCTCGCCCAGAAAGGCCTAAAGACTTGCGAAGCTTCCTTGGCCTCACTTCTTATTTCCGTCGCTTTATACGGAACTTTGCCTCCATCGCTGCAGCGCTACACAAGCTACTTGCTTCCAGTGTACCCTTTCTCTGGTCTCAAGAATGTGAAGCAGCCTTTGACATGCTGAAGGGCGCCCTCACGTCTGAACCTGTGCTTTGCCATTTTGATGAGACTGCACCGACTCTCTTGCAAACTGACGCTAGCGGCCACGGCATCGGTGCCATTCTTCTGCAACGCGACAACTCTTCGCGCGAGTCGTTGCATACACCTGCCGCGTACTCACCGATGCCGAGAAGAACTATACGATAATTGAGCAGGAGTGCCTGGCTGTTGTTTGGTCCGTACAGAAGTTTCGTCCCTATTTGCACGGGCGTCATTTTACAATTGTTACGCACCACCACACATTATGCTGGCTCTCCACTCTCAAGAACTTGACTGGATGCCTGGGTCGCTGGATTCTCCGCCTTCAAGGATATGACTTTGACATTATTCATAAGTCAGGCAAAAAACACCAAGACGCTGACGCTCTTTCTCGTTGCCCGCTTCCTGCACACCCACTCGACACCTCGGCAACTGCGTCGCAAAGCAGCTCTTTGGATGTCACTTCTACGCCGGTTTCCTCTCTAGCCTAAATAGACCGCCTTTCTCCGGACGACGATCAAACAGTTGCATCTCGCCAACGGGCTGACCCATATTGTCGGCGTATGATAGACAACCTCTCTGGCGCTTCTCGCCCACCTAACCCGCGGCTTCGACACCAACTCGCACAATTCAAGCTGGACAATGGCGTGCTGTATCGGTGCATTTACCACCTTGACGGTCAATGCTGGGTGCCTGTTCTACTGCGCTCTCTTCGAGCCTATGTCCTCGAAGCATTCCACGATGACATGACTGCTGGCCATCTCGGTTTCCACGAGACCTACAATCGCATTCGAAGCCGTTACTATTGGCCTGGCCTTTCTACTAGTGTGGGGAGATACGTCGGTTCCTGTTCTCTGTGTCAGCGTCGCAAACTCCCAACCTCTGCTCCTGCCGGCGAATTACTGCCTATTCTGTGTCCCACCGCACCATTTGAGGTTGTTGGCATCGACCTTTGCGGGCCCCTTCCTGTTACTGCAGCTGGCAATCGGTGGATAGTGACCGCCATCGACCACCTGACGCGCTATGCTGAGACATCAGTGATCACTGGCTCAGCTTCGGAGGTTGCCGACTTCGCCCTTCAAGCTATAATTCTGCGCCATGGTGCTCCTCAGGTACTGCTAAGCGACTGTGGAAAGGTCTTTCTTTCGCAACTTTTAAACGATGTCCTGCGCGCCTTTGGTACCACCCGCAAAACAGCGTCGAGTTACCATCCACACACTAACGGCTTGACAGAGCGATTTCATTGCACGCTTGCCGACATGTTCGCCGTATATATTCAGCCTGATCACAAGAATTGGGACAAGCTTCTACCATTCGTCACTTTCGCCTACAACACGGCCGTTCAGCGTACCACCGGCTACTTGCCATTTTACCTAGTTTACAGACGGTCGCCTACTTCCCTTCTAGACGTTTCTTTTTTCGATTCTCCTGTCAACCCATCTCCATCATCTAGCGAAGAATTCGTTTCACGACTCGCCCAGTGCCGCCAGCGTGCTCGCGTAAACACAACGGCCAGACAACAAGACCGGAAGATCATTTACGACACCTTCCATCGCGTTGTGACCTTCCGATTTGGTGACGAAATACTTCTATTGACGCCCCTTCGCACTCCTGGTTTTTGCGACAAGTTCCAGCCGCGATTCATCGGGCCCTACATAGTCCTGGAGCAGACATCGCCCGTCAATTATCGCTCGACTCCTGTTGTCGCTGCAACAGACCGCCATTGTCGCAGCACCGAGGTCGTTCACGTCTCTCGCATGAAACCCTTCACGCGGTGTTCTTCGTCACCTTGACCTGCGGCCATTATAGCCGCTTCCATGTGGGGGGGAAATTAGTGTGGGCGTTTATTACGCACGTCTTCTTCATCTATATATTATCATTATCATTCTACGTTGCTTGATCCTCTTCAGTTATATGTGATCATCATCATCGGGTGTGCGCCTTTGCTCGTTCGCTCCCGAGTACTCAGGCCGAATAAGCGTCGTGCCAACAAAGACGTCGTAATATATGTGTGTGTGTGTGTAATGAATGAGAAGAAAGGAAACTGAGGGACCCGATTTTTATTAGTCATATTATAAGAAGCCAACAAACATCTACACCAAGGACAGCACAGGGGAAATTATTTTTTTTCTTAATTGAATTAAAGAAATGATAAATAAATGGAAATGAAATTGGATGAAAGAACAACTGGCCGCAGGTGGGATACGAGCCCATGTTTTGGCATTATGCGTGTGATGCTCTTACCATGTTTGTTGCCTTTTTATGATATATATGTATGCATATATACATATATGTATGCAAATTTTAAACGTGCACTGGCCTATATAACGGCATGTTGACCTCCATGGTGGTGCTAGTACACCTACCTTTGTGGTGCATAATCAAGAACTAAATAACGACATCAACATGCATATATAATGTTGCTTCTCTAACGCATGCAGGCCTCTTGATGGAGTAGTGCATGGTATTCAATGATTTCTTTGAAATGTCTTATATCTGGTCTACCCCCCATTCCTGGCCAATCTTCCAGATTGGGCGAGGGCCACTGTGACGCAAGGCATACACATTCTGCATACACCATTCTTCCCCCGACATCTCACAGTGTGCTTGTGAACAGTGTAGTGCGTAAACGTAAACATTGTGTGGCAATAAAGATGTCTTCTGGCATCATGCATTGAAGAAATGAAGACAATTGTAGGCATTGCTTTAAGTTGTATTACTTGTATGTAGCACTTAAATGCTTCTCACTGTTGCTTTGCTTCACATAGATCGAACATGCACAATTTTACTTTTTCGCTTTGCTACAGTTAACACAGGGGAAGTGTGCCGACCAGCGCACCCTGTGCTTTATTGTACAAGTCGCACAAAGTGCTGCTCGTAGCGGCGGCGTTGCTGTCGCTAGCTATTGACCACGTCTAGCAAACCGTACCTCTACACATGGCCTGTCTGGTCTGGTCAGACACCACATGCGTGTTCCATACCGGCCGGGCTCCAGCACGCAATGCACTTCTCCACGATGCACCTTCAACAGTTACCGACTGCAGAACCATCACAACAGGCGACACAAAATGCGACGGGCAGAGAGCCGCGGTCGAGCCACTCAAAAAACGTTCTAGTACACTCTGGCTCTGCCATCATCGTCGACACACATTTCTGGTTTGATCAGGCCCATAATCCCTTATATCTGTGTTCACAGTGCCACATGAGTGCCCTGATTTTTGGAGGTGCTGCTAAGGCAAAGATGGTGGCATGCAATACCCATAAGGCGGTGCCATCTTGTTTGGGACTGAGGGAAGATGTAGGAGTAGGCTCCAAATTCAAGTCACTTGCTGTCACAATTCAGCTTACATTTTATTGCACCTTTTGTATTTTGCTCTTTACCAGCAAGCATACAGAAACGAGTAAGTAAAACAGGAAATAATTTATCATTTGTTTCAATAAATTTGACAGGAAACATTTACACTACAGCATGTGTACACCTTTGCAAGAATTTCAGTCTCTTTGTAATAAATTTTGCCATCCATATATGTATTAAAAAAAAAAGCACTTAAAACAGAGAGCCAAAATATGTGTTGTGCAATTATATGTTGGTTCGTGTTTCTCTGTTTTTTCTTTAAAGGGGTCCCGAACCACTCCTCGGGCTTGGTGAAATAACATAGTCCGCGGGTAGCATACGCTGCTGTGAACATCTCAGCCAAGTTTTGCTGTCGTATGCAGTGCGTGGAGCTCGCAAGCGGAGTGTGAAGTCAACTTTCTTTAAAACGCTCTAGTTTCAACAGACGCCATGATCCTCACTTTTTTCTGGGTGCTTTATTTCGTAATAAGGTGGATTCCCATACGGGGCTGCTGTTGGTCGCTGCAGTCGGCTGCACCACGGCCGCCGCGGAGTAGCGCACTGCGGCTCGCTGAGGACAGCCGCGTTTGGCTTACGTTTAGCGCGTCGTAGGCACCAAAATTGGAAGTTGTGACGTCTACGTTAACATCCAAAATGAAATTCTAACTACCCGCCACAGTGCAATCTAGAAGGCGGAGAATTGTGGCCAAGCCCCACTCCACCATAGCCTTTGCACTGCAAGGCATTGAAGAAGAAACGGGGGCACAGCGGAGGCTGCTTCTGCTGAACGCATTGAAGTACTTTTTGTGGCTAAGCATTTCTGAAATAGTCTTATTTTCACTTTAAATGCCTTTCTCCACTTCGATAAAAAGTGTTTCAGGGCCCTCTTAATAAGTTTGAAACCCCGGGTTTGTATGGTGTCCTCCTTGTACACTGTCATTGTTATCAGCCCACAGAGAAGCCCTGTGGCTTTTGAATATTTGCGTCATGTGTTCATCCTTTATTTAGCTTTTGCTGCCATGCACGGAGCTGGTGAGATGAAGCAGAGGTATTTAGATAACTTCTAAGCACAAAATTCAAGGCTGTGAAGGGTGCTCAAAGTTGTTTTGAGTGTCCTGTTATTGCAACAATATAAAACATGCCATCCTAACGTCTACTACGGTCCATGGGAGTTTCTCACTGGCCAAGGTAACTTCGGAACAAGCATTAGAACGAAAAAAAGAACCCTCCCGAAAATGTGACTTCACATGTAGGTCCCTTTATATACCCTGCAGCTGCATTGTGCAATCCAGCCACCTGCGTAGAAAACGCATCTTGAACTTGTTAGACTTCTACTTTCGGACAAATAGGTCTATTCTTTGCCTGATACTGCAGCCAGCTAATACTTTTCTTATCCACATGAAGTGACCGCTCTAAAAGGAGTAACATACCCTTTATAATTTGGCAGAACTTCTTTCGTGGCACCACTAGGAGTGACCAAGTGGAATGGCTCCTACTTGAGTATATGGTTGAATTCGTCCAGAATTCAAAGGGAGGCACGAAGTTTCTGTTAGTTCTCCAGACAAACAAAATTTGTTTTCGTTGCTTCCATGAAAATGTCTTGTCCATAGCATACCGGCACACATGCCACTGTCGGCTGCATTATCTCACTCTTCACGAGCAGACGGCTTGGCGACGGTCGCCACTATGTCATAGCAAAGCTGGCAGCAAAAGGAAATTCAAGCTCAGCGCCTGCCCATACAGGTGGGGCACGAGCCATTTTGACCTATCATGGATTCTGATGGTGGATTTGGAGAAAAAGGAAAAAGTGTTGTAATAGTTTTAGGTTATCCCGACTCAGGTCTTGGACATTGAGGCTGAAAGCCTTTGGGTTGTTGTCCTGCAACTACAGAGGAGATGTTGGTGGCTCTATAATCGGTGTCAACCTCAGTGGAAAATACATAGCCGTCAAACTCAAAAAGAGAACTTGTGAATCAGTTGTTCGCCTAGTTCCGTGGCGCAGACGACAAGCATGGTAGCACAGAGGGGGGGGAGTCATATGCAGCTCATTTTTTTTTTCTTGCTCGGAGCTTTTATTGAATTCTTAGGTGTTCACCTAGTATAGAGGCTTCCACAATTAATCCTATGCTGCCATTTTTGTATATCTCTTAGCTTTTATTTCTAGAATTCTTGTATTTTTTTTTTTTTTGCATTGTAAAAATATTCTCACGGGTTACAAGTACTAGTGTGAGTCATACCAGTAGTATGACTCACACTAGTACTTGTAATCCGTGGGATATATTATGGTAATTCGAAGCTTCATTTTCTCTTGGTTGTATGACTGGAAAAATAATGCAGATCCCAACACACACGTTGAAATGTATGTGGAGCGTAGCCTTCATGAAGCAGTTAATCAGGTGCTGTGCAACTAAACGCATTGCATACATTTCTCTTTGTTGTCATCCACGGCAACATGTAATGCCATGAAATGTTTTATACACCGCAAGGGTGACAACATTGATCTCGTGCCATGTTTGTTTATGCACTGCACCATTCACAAAGCTATGCTTAAATGCAAACACCTTGTCGGGTGGATGCACAGTGTAAGATGTGCAAGCACAGAGGCAGCGTGTGGTGCTTTTCGAGAGAAGAGTGGTGGGCAGGAGTGCGGCAGAAATGACATTTAAGCTTTCTGCACCCCTTGTGTCACAGTGGTACATACCCAATCATGAGGATTGGTCAAGAATGGCCAGTGGCACCAGAATGGGGTAGCCCAGGTGTAATCGGAGAAGCTGTTGAATATTATTCACCATTCCATTATGAGGTCTGTGTGAGATAGCTGACATGTGCAGGTTTTGTGTCGTGATTTATTCTTTGATTGCAGAGGTGTGCCCACTGACACTGCAATGTTCACATGTCATCTACTTGGCAACAAGTAGTTGCACCAAACTTTGCTTTAAAGGTGCTTTTGCATGTGATTAAAGAAAGGTTTGTGGCAGAGGAGACAAGCCACTGCGTTTGCTGCTGCTTTTGTTGTGTAAAGTTGGCATGTGTAGCAACACACTGGTTGATGGAAAGAATGTCAAGGCCCTATGTGACGCAGTTACAGAGAGGCCAACGTTATGTGTGCTGCCACCATTGTTCTCGTTAGTGACAGACAGCCTTTGTGAGTTGTGTTTACTAGAGTCTCTGAACATGCATTCAAGTCTTTGTTGAGAGGCACATGCTGACAGCTTAGTTTTTCTGCTGCTTGCGAGGGCTGTCAGGAAAGTGGGTGGGCATCAGAAGCCACCTGTCACTGCAGACCCTATCACCGATTTTCTTGAGTTTAGGGGAATTAATTAAAACACTAAAATCTAGTTGTCACGGACTCTATGGTGATTTACCTATGCGTGTCCTTATTGGCCTGCCTATGGTTTGCACTCCTTTATACTAAAGCAACATTTCTGCTTTTTGCTTAGTTGACTTCCAAGCGAAATTTTGAATGTCATGAGGTTCTCTCATTCATCAATGCCGAAGGGCAGTTCACGCACACAAAAACTGGTTGTTCTTCTCTTGCCGACAAACCTTCTTGCATTTTTTTAGATTCTATCTCATCTAGGATCCCTCTCCCCAGCTTAGCCAATACCAACTTTGACAATCCTGGAAATTAATGAGCAGTATTTTCTAAACAACCTGCAATGATAACAGTCATTGAAGTGCCGCGCGAATTGTCATTCATCGCAGTTATTGCGCCATGCCTGCACCCATATGCACCTTCTCCAAACATTCGAGCAAACAAACAAACAGTGGGAAAGTTTATGGTAAAAATAAATTTTGTTGCTTTTTACGCCAACAGTATAAATAAAACACCTTATGTTGCTCTGTGTTGTGCTTCGCTGAAAGCGTCTGTATTTAAAATAACGGAATGGTCATGGCTGCAGGGGCACCTTGTGTTTGCCTGTCGCGCAGCCTGATGCGCATTGCACGCCATTGCGAAGTGCGTGACAGTTTTGTTAGTTTGCAGCCTTCTGCCTACACCGTTTTGTCCAGTAATCACACAGTATAGACGAGTTCGTGATAGTTTCTGGCAGATTGCCCATGGACCGGATCTTTGCTACTGTGGCTGGCAGTTTAGCGCATGCTCTCATGTCGGGTTGGCGAAGAGGTCTTTGGCATGAACGTACAGATGAGGCATTCCGTGACGGCTTGCTGCCCGCCACTCCGGTGGCTGGCTGGCCAACGGAGAGGCAGCCATGTGCTGCTAGACCTAACCAGTGCTGCTTCATCAGGATCCTGAGCCGAGAGCCTCGGTTTGGTGTGTAGCCGTCGAAGATCCCTTAGTAGTGGCCATATGGCATTCTGAAAGTCGAGCAATTGCTTAAAGAGAAGTGAGGGTTAGGGTAACAACAAAAATGGCGGCAACTTTATTCATAACCACCGTGTATGCGACATCATGTCCACCCCATTATTATATAGGGTGTGCCAACTAACATTAGCCAAGCTGGTCAAAGAAACAAATGATTAAAAATCAGAGTGTAAATTACGATCATAAGACCTACGGTGTTTGGTTGTCAGAGGTCTGACGACCGCGAGGACAACAAACAAACCTTCCTTTCTGTTCCATCTCGCTTTGTGCTGATTAGTCATGCTTCTGATCAGCTACCAAGTCGCTCAGCTGGTTATTTCATTTGTAATTATAGTATCGATATAGCAAGAGAACTTCTTCTTGGGCAAGTTGGCGTTTACTGTAAGACATGATTTTTGTAGCGCAAAAATCCTGAAGTCCGTGAAAGGAAAGAGCAGACTGAAAGGCAGGCATTACTCGGACAGAAAAAGTTGCGCCTGCCTTTTCGTCTGCTCTTTCCTTTCACTGATTTGTTGTTTTCTGAATTTTTATGCTACAAATATTATGTCTTACAGTGTCGACATAGTACAGCCGCCCATTTCCTTAATAATATTGTGTGAGCACCAACCAGAAACTGCGTCAACGCCTTGCAACGGGGCAGACTTGTAGCTGCGAATGGAACAGCCTAGCAGATCATACCCTGTGACTAGCATTCCCTTTAAGCCCGAGAGCTTATCCTGTTACATTATTATTATTGCTCAAGGATATGGCACTCATGTCATGTTCATTAAAGAATCGAGCAGCTGCACGTATCAGCTTGAGTTTGGCAGATGAAACGCTTTAAAAGATTAAACGTTTAGCAGATGAAATGGAGAACGAAGCCAAGGACAGCATGAGGGAAAGAACAGTTGATTGAAATGCAGAATGAACTGTGAAGTTGAGTTAAATCTGGATTTATCTTCTTTTTCTTTTATAATAGTAAAAAAATACACCAGTTCAAGAAATGAACTTTCATCTTAGTATAATAATAAGAAATGCAATTTTTCAGAAAGCACTCACTTATACTGCGTCTTTTTTTCATTAACTGCTTGTGGAGCTTCCTCTTTGTACCAGAGCAATAAGTTACTGCTCCGAAGTATTGTTTTCTTGCTCCAAAGAGCAAATGTTGGTGTTCCAAACTGCGATTTTTCCTGTTCGTCTAAAAATGAAAATCTGTTTGTCTGTTCAGAAGTTGGTCTTGACAGAAAGGATTCACGAAACTAAGAATTTGCTATTCCTTGTGCACCCAAATATTCACTACACATATTAATAAAATAAACGGTGTTACCAATTGGCCTGTGTAAGAAAGACATTTATTTGATTTGCATAATACAAACTGTTGCTTTATATATTTGAGATGTTTGTACCTTTGGCTGAGTATTAATGGCAAAGCTATTAGAAGCACTATAGACAAGATGGGCATGCTATACTTACACTAACCCCCTCTCCTAACAGCTGTCTTTCACCAAGGAGGTTCCTATCAGTGGTGAATGTTGCCGTGAGCATACTTTTCAATGATTTAAAGTTATTGCAAGTGGCTTATCTGCAGCACTCCGTGACTATGTCGTCAATGTGATTCCCTCTGGGGCTCCTCGGGCTCACTGGGCTGTTAAGCCGGCTCCACGAGTATCCGTCATTAAAAGGATAGCACGACAAGGTAGACAGTCATTCCCTGTCAGACTGATCTTGTCTAAAGATTTGTTCCTCATGATGTTCCTCATGATTGTTCCTCATGATTGGCATTTGCTCGCTTCATTTAGTGCTGTAGTGGCACCTTTGAAAATCGAGGCATCAATGTTTCAGTGAACGCATGGGATGTGCCTATGCTTCTTTTGTTGGATAGGATCGCATAATCACTGGCTTTATGCCGCTGTTTCATCACTAGTAGAACATGTGAGACCACAGCGTACTGCTGCACATACCGTCCAACGCATTCTTAACAAAGTACTTGGGACTTCCGAAATCATTCGGTATGCAGGTCACTCTGTTGTAAAGGTCGTGCACCGCACACTCCACAGTAGAACTGGGACAGAATTATTCTTTAGCTATGCAGGTCATTTCGTTGTAGAGGTGCTCGACTGTGTACTTTTGAAAAGGATGTGTTTATCGCTAAAAAGAAAGAGAGGAACAAAACAACACAGGTGGTATGAAGTAGAATGATTTGCTTCCACATTTAGTGCATGATAACAGGCACTGCCAAGACAGAACACAAGTCATGATGATAGTACACAGCGCGAGAAGGAACACGGGGACGAATAGCAGACACTGACAGCGCTTGTCCATGTCCGATATTTGTCCCCGTGTTTCTTCTTGCGCTATGTATTATCAGTATGAATAACCAACTAGCCCAGTCAGCCACCTTAACGAATCATGAGGCTGACATTTCGAAGAGGCATGTTGAATGATTTATTGTTGAGCGTGGCCGACATGTCTGACAGCGATGACAAAGCATGTGCTAACACCACCGGTTTGCAAGTCCATGTGATCTCGTTTTCAGTCGGTTGCTACCGTCGTGGTGTGGCACTCAACTAGCTACACAGTAATTTTACCAAATTTAGGAACGTTAATAAATTATTAGTAAATTGTAAATAGCTGCAGTTTTTTGTAAATAGCAAAATTAGTAAACTCTATTTTGATTTACCGTAAAATTCCGGGCAAGCACCTTCACCCATGCAAGAGCCCCCCCGTAACTGCACTGCTAATTTCAAATTTCCGTGCCATTCGGGAGTTAAACTTGTAACAAGCAGATGGTGCAACAAAGGGTCTTCGGGCTAATGTATGTGGATAACCTAATGCTACCAGCTGACAATGTAGGGAATTTACAGAGACTTGCGAATATGTGTTTCAATGAAGAGAGACGTATCTAGGCCTTAATTTTAGCACAGAAAAATCTGGAATTATGGTCCCTAATGAAGAGATGAGTAACAACGTGGCATAGATTCAACAAGTCATACCCACATGGTCGAGCAATATGGGTCTGTACATAAGGGAAGGAAAGCCTTCAACGTCTACCAAGAAAATCTGATAATGAACACTGCTGGTGTGAGAAATTTCGAAAGGAGTATTGGTACCGGTACTAATGTTTGCGAAGAAACAAGCAAATATCATTCTGGGCTTAAAATTACAGATTTGGTTGGAGTTGGAAGTTCACCACTGGTCGATAGGCCGATTAGCATCGAGGGTCACGGTAGAACCACAAATGATGCAGTGCAGGGTGACATCGGTTGTGCCTCTCTAGACGCCAGAATTAGTTTTGGGGAGAGATTCAAGAGTATGGACGAAATACGATGAGTGGCTAAAGTGTGCAAATATCCTTACGTCAGAAATATGGACATGGAAGAGGTCAAGAAAGTTGGCAACCAAGTATAGGGTAGTTGGAAAAGTGAAATACACAGTAGATATGAGTACAGCCTGCCACCGCTGCAATGCTGCTGAAGAATCCACTTCCCACGTTGTCCTGGAATGTATGAATCTTCAGCCCAAGGCTACGCTACAGGCGGGCGAAAATAATGCGCTGGCACTAGTGTTAGGCCTTCACAAACGCAACGAGCAGCCTGACTGGAAAGCTGTTGATGCTACGAAACGGCGACTCGAACACTTGTGGCGGACTCAAAAACAGCCGAGTGGGCCAGAAAACGGACAAAAAGGCCAATAAAACGATTTTCTGGTTTTGTATTTTTCTTCTTTTCTACAAGCTTTCTTCGTAATTAGATCCGGGCTTTATCCTCCTGTAGTTGGTGCAATACAAAGGGAAAAGCCACATCAAGAGTAGGCAACCGGGAGCCATCAAAATGCGGACAGACAGTAAATCGGATACAAAGGTTGGAAACAACGTTTATGAAGATTTATGAAGACTGCAAGCTAAAAATGATGAAAGAAAATTTGTATGATAAAAAACATAGGGCAGTGCGTTGCTAATTGAGGCCCAAGCTGGCTGCATCTACAGATGGTCGCACCACACTGCAGTCGGAAGGAAATGCCATGAGGAGAATCGGCAGATGACAGCTCAGTATGGCCACATTTTCGCATATTGCTAGTCAGACGTGTGCCAACACCAGACTTGCACATAACAAATTGCATGTCGTTCATTACTTGCAATCAGTTAAACACTTAGCAATTTTGTATTTGATCACTTACTTTATTTACTCTATAATACTCACTGCAATCCAATTACTTTTTAAAGTGATTGCTTTCTTTGACTACTTTACCCACTTTGTTGTTTGGCAGTTTCTGGCCGTTTATGGCCAACTCGGGACACTAGATGTCACTAGAAATAAACTAAATGTTGCGACTTTTACTTCCTCTAAATGATAAAGTTTTGTTATCTTTCCAATAAATTGGCTTAACTGAAAGGCTCCTCCAGACAACGGTCCAGAGACTTCACCAAATCATTGAGTGGATAGTAGCGACGGGCGGTGTGTAAAAAGGCATGGAATAAACTTGTGCAAGCTACTGCTTGGTGCGCTAGGAGTGTTTTATAGCAACAGTTTGCTTTTAGAAAGTGAGTGTGTGCATCACCTTGAGGATGATGAAAAAAGAAAGTATGGGACGTATTCGTTCCTGAAATTACACTCTTATATGTTAAGATTTGCTGCGCATGCGTCAAAAACTTTTTTGACGCATGCGTCAAAAACTTTTTTGACGCATGCGCAGCAAGAGTTGACAGACGGTGACTCGCCTTCCCTTTCTTCTTTTTCTCTCTTTCTGCCCGTTGCGAATTGTATATATTTATGCAGGCTTCAATAAAGGTGTCTATGGCCAATCTGCCATAGTTGGTATGAGCCATTCTTTGGCAACAATAGGAATTTGCTGCGCGTATCTCATCGTACTGTTGCACTGTGGTAAGTTTTTACAAGGTCAAGCACGTTGTGCCCTGTGATTGAACACTTTTAATGCTGAATAAAAGTACTGCTTGCCCTCTAAAGTCGACAATGTTGGCTGAGGGGCACATTCGTCACCGAAATCTGCCGGGCATCTCTTGTCGTAAAGTGCTATCGCTTGCATCGCTTACAATGACATCAACCTTGGTTTGGTTCGGTTGTGAATTTTTTCAATAATCAATTACCTTTAACCAGTGAATTTAATGATGAGAGAAGCTATAACAAGTGATGTAGCTTTGAAGACTTGAATTTGGTGAGAATTACTGTAGAATGGATGCAGTCGTGCGATGCAGGAGCCTAGCAGTTGTGTAGAATTAAGACAGGCAAACATGGGCATCAGTATTTGTTTCCTCACCCTAAGGTCGGGGTGAGTCTTTGTTTGGTCCAGAAAATTAGTTTTCTGATTTTGGCTTTTTTTTTAACAGCACATGTCTTTAGCTTTAAAAAGATATACAACACTTGGGTATACACAACATTTAACATACTGAGTTATTTCATTGTAGTTGTCGCATAGACCAGAAATTGGGCATGCCTCGTCACGGAGTTTCAATTTCAAATTTCGTAGAAAGCTTTCATCGCATAAGAACAACTTTTGTTTGAGACAAGTTTTGGTTTTGAGACTCTCTTTTTCTGTGTAATCCATGAAGTTAATGTTGTGGAAGGTATTGTTATTAGGGAGGTCTCTGTAGCTCTCATGTGCTCCTCTTTTGTTTGTTCATGGTGGAGCGCACTCGTCAGAGAATATGTTACATCCGTCAAAGATCAGTTGGGTGCCTTTTTTGGTGCTACTGGTGGGAAGAACTGACATGAAAACACAAGTTTTACGTTATGATTCAAGCCTGCTGCTAAAGTATGTAGAGGCGACTACTGGACATTAGTGTGTTTTGACGTGCGCACTATTGATGGACTCGCTGTGGGCAAAAAACAACAACAACTTCAAACTAAAAGTAAAAGCAAAACCTCAAAGGAAGGACTACATTACACAGCAAAAGGCTACAGCAATGTTCACCACGAAAAAGACTGTAATCCTGGGATATTTTGTTATATCAAGCAGTTTGACACCACTCTAATTGCAGGACACTTTGGTGCTTTTTTCTAAAGAACTGCTAAGTGTATGTGAATTAAATTTTGTGAACATTTCAGTTAGTGCCTTGTACAAATATGGAACTGGAATTATTACACGCACTAATGGTAGTTTAATGAATAAATAAAGAATGTTCTAGTGGCTGTTGCACTACATCAAAATACAATTTTGTGCCTTAACTCATTCAATTCTATTTCCAGTGATTGTAGCGTACCATTGTCCTTCCTTTTGAAAAATTTGAAAGCTCTTTGGCTAATAGTTTTAACAAACACTCGGCGGTTCCACACATTCAGTCTGAAGGTGACCTTTCCAAAATTGTGTATGGTGCTTGTGTTGAGTTGAGCTCTGTATTTATTGATATTGTTACGGAAGGATAGGAGGAAAGAAAAGAAGATCAAGAGACACTGGCTGCTGCGTGTTGTTGCTGGTCAGCTATCTTGACCGCACTAACTCTACTTGTGTATATATTGTAAATACATCCAGTCTATACTCCCAACATCCCCGTAACATATTGGTGGAGGTGCGGGGTACCAAGGTTGGAAACGGAGCTCCGCAATGGACGTCGCATCACCATCTCCACTATGACTGACGGTGAGCACGCAGGATCAACGTCGTTGCCGCCTCCAACGTCACCGTCCCCAGCTACGTCGTCGTCCCCATCGGTTGTGGTTGTACAAGCCAAGGATCCCGGAACTTTCTGTGGGACCGATGGAGCCGACGTTGAAGAGGGGCTGGCTATGTACGAACGCGTGAGTGGAGTCAACAGATGGCACCCTACGCTTATGCTAGCTAACGTGTTGTTGTACCTAAGAGGCACGGTAAAGGTGTGGTACGAAAACCACGAAGAGGAGCTGACCAGCTGGCACCAATGCAAAGAGAAATTAAAAGAGTTGTTTGGCCAACCAGCCGGCCGTAAGATTGCCGCAAGGCAGGAACTCGCCTCCCGTGCCCAATCCGCCACAGAGTCCTATGTTTCGTATATCCAGGACGTGCTGGCACTTTGACGTAAAGCCGATCACGATGTGACTGAAGCTGAGAAGGTCGGGCACATGCTGAAGGGAATCGCTGATGACGCCTTTAATCTGTTCATATGTGCAAAGGCTGTTCTTGAGTTGATGCTATCATCAAAGAGTGCCAACAATTTGAGCAGGCCAAAAGCCGCCGCGTCCTGCAACCATTCATTCGCCAGACTTCCCAATACTGCCGCAACGTCGACGTGTGAAGATCAGCCCATACAGCAGCATGCGTCGCCATCAGAGGACATGGTGCGAATCGTTCGACGTGAACTAAAAGCGATGGCGCCTGCAACTTTCTGTTCGCGTCGCCCTGACGCTACTCCTCTTTCAGTTCCCCTCCTTCAAACCATTGTTTGAACTTGAAAGCATTGGTTTACATTCTGTCTGTGCTGTCGCCAACCCCAGAGCCAACGAATGCCCTTCTACTCTGTTTGATCCACCACGGCGCTTCCCTCCACGTTATCGCAACCCGACTGAGTGGAGAACTGCGGACGACCAGCCGATATGTTTCACCTGTTGCCGTATTGGTCATGTCGCCTGATACTGTCGCGACTCGTGGCCCTCAACACCTCGCACGCCGACTAACCTGAACCGTTTTGATGGAAATTCCCGCCGTGTTTTGCCCTCCGTCGAGTCTAACAGTGCCTACAACTCTGCCAGGAACATGTGGTACAGTCGCTCACCATCGCCTCGCGGACATCAGTCTCGTTCACTACAAACACGTCGCCCATCTTCCCGTTCGCCACAGCCACGTCACCTTTCGTCCCCTGTGGCTTTCGACCGCATTCTTTCGGAAAACTAAGCACTGCAGCCCTCGGAGGTGGTGCGGCATTGACAACTACTGCAGCAAATCCTCTGTCTGTGCCCACAAAGAGAAGTATAATTGACGTTAAAGTAGACTGCGCACCTGTCCAAGCACTCGCCGGCACTGGAGCCCACAGATCTGTCTTGAGTGCTAGCCTACGTAGAGGTCCTCACCCCAGCAGCTGCACAAGTGCTTCATGTGGGCGATGGTGGCGTGCTGGTTGTTCTCGGAATGTGTACTGTGCGTTTAAGTATAGTGCTGAACAACATCGTGACAACATCGGTCCTGAGTTTCTCCTTGTCCTTCCTCGTCATCTGCGATCCTTTGTTCTCGAACAACTTCACGTTGCACCAATGGCAGGACACCTTGTAGTTTTGCACACAATCGGCTGTGTACAATGCCGGTTCTTCTGGCCGGGACTCTACCGTTCTGTGCGTCGTTATGTCGCAATTTGCTAATTGTGTCAGCGCCGGAAAAAACCTCCCCTGCCACCTGTCAGACGACTCCATCTAATTGAGGTTCCCTCTGAACCTTTCTATCGCGTAGGCCTT
Source organism: Dermacentor silvarum (assembly GCF_013339745.2). NCBI lineage: Eukaryota > Metazoa > Arthropoda > Arachnida > Ixodida > Ixodidae > Dermacentor > Dermacentor silvarum. The sequence goes on along the minus strand of NC_051163.1, from coordinate 4,186,955 downwards.
GACCTGCTTGGCCCTTTTCCGACGACGACTAGAGGGAATAAGTGGATAGCCGTCGCTACCGATTACGCGACACGCTACGCGATAACCAAGGCGTTGCCGACTAGTTGCGCAACTGATGTCGCAGATTTTCTCCTCCATGACGTCATCCTCCACCACAGTGCACCTCGACAGTTACTTACCGACCGCAGCCGCTCGTTCTTGTTTCAATTTGTTGATGACCCCCTCCGCTCTTGTGCCACAGAGCATAAGCTGTCCACCGCCTACCACCCACAAACAAATGGTCTTACGGAACGTCTCAACCGAACACTCACAGAGATGATGTCAATGTACGTCTCCAATGATTACCGCGACTGGGACGCCACGCTGGCCTACGTGACATTCGCGTATAAATTGTCCAGACATGACACCGCAGGATATTCACCCTTTTATCTTTTGTATGATCGCGACCCCACATTGCCATTTGACACCATCCTACCTTCTGTGCCACGTGTTACAACTGAGTACGCTCGTGAAGTCAGGATATACAAAAAGAGCGGTACAATCGCCGCCATCGCGATGTTAAGTTCGCCCCAGGTGCTTGGGTTCTCCTCTGGTCACCATGTCGTCGTGTCGGTCTCTCCCAGAAGCTTCTCTCTCACTACACAGGGCCTTATGAAGTCCTATGTCAAGTTAACGACGTCAATTACGAGATCTCCCCGTTACAGTTTGATCCGTCCTCAAGTCCGACGCCAGTTGACATAGTGCATGTTTCATGGTTGAAGCCATACTTCGCTCACAGCTCTTTGCCTGACATGCGCCGAGATGGCGCTTCAGCACCCGGGGGTCCTGTTACGGAAGGATAGGAGGAAACAAAAGAAGAAGATCGAGAGACACTGGCTGCTGCGTGTTGTTGCTGGTCAGCTATCTTGACCGCACTAGCTCTACTTGTGTATATATTGTAAATACATCCAGTCTATACTCCCAACATCCCTGTAACAATATGCTTAATATAGGAATTTAAACGTAGGAATTTAAACACTCCGGTCACCTATATAGCGTGGCTAGATGCTGTTTTCGACATTATTGGTGTGAGTGAAACATGGTTGAAGGCTGATGAAACAGTCAGTATGCAGGGTTTCAGGCTGTTATCGCAATCACGGAACTCGCGTGCACGAGGGGGTGGAGGTGTCCTATTTGTACGGGAGAATATTGTGTGCAATGTCATGTTTGATGCATCTGTTACTAATGGAACTATAGAAACACTATTTATCAAGTTTGGGCCAGCCATTGGTGTTGTGTACCGCCCGCCCGGTTCTTCGATCAAAACGTTTCTGAAGGAATTTGAGTCTGTGCTTATAAGAGTTTCCTGCCTTAACTGCAAGGGATTTTAATATTGCAAGGGATTTTAATATTGACTTGTCCTGCGATACATGGAATGAATACACGCCTCTCTTGAGATCTTTTAACTTGCATAACGTAATAACTGAGCCTACGCGTATCACCAACACGTCAAGTACCCTTATTGATCATGCCATTTGCAACGTTGACAATGTTGTGTGATGCTGGTGGGCTTCCCGTTCCGGTAGCCGACCACTTGTCCATTTTTGTTGCCATCAGAATTGAGCCTCCCGATACTAAACCTTCCAGCGCTAGAGTGATTGCAAAGGTTGATTATAAGTTACTACGAGACAAAATAAGTCAAATAGATTTTTGTGGTACGTATGATGAGGATGTTAAATAGAATATGACAATTCATAGGCTCTCTTAAAAATGCTATATCACTAAGCACCACTACAACCAACAGTAAATATACCAACCCACATTGCCCTTGGATGACACCTAGTATTCTGGAAATGTTGAAACAAAAAGACTGTTGGTAGCACAAATGGAAGCAGCATAGAAACAATGAGTATTACTTAAACCCATTCAAACGTTATAGGAATAGGCCAGTTTCCTTGATGAGGAAACGAAAAAAGCAATACTACACCATGCAGATGTCGGGCGTTCTTTAGCTCCTCAGTTTTCTGACACTCCGGATCTTATGCGCCCCTCAAGACCCATTTCTGATAGCTTTGCCTTGTTTAAAATAGAAATGACACATATCGTATCAATAGTGAAAAAAATCTAAACGCTAGTAAAGCGGCCGGTCCTGATACTATTACATTTAAAATAATAAAAGATAATGTAGACATTCTGGCAGTCCACCTGTTGCACATGTTCCATCACTGGCAGGAGCGTGGTATGTACCCAAATGAACTTAAGTTGGGCAAGTCGTCCCTGTATACAAAGATGGAGACCGGTCAGGTGCCTCAAGTTACAGACCGATATCCGTGTTAAGTGTGATTAATACAATATTCAAAAAAATACTCTCGGCAAAGATTACATCATTTGCATCCAAACACAGTATAATTTGCCCCAACCAGCATGGTTTCCAGTTGCACAGATCTATATGTGCTGCAGTTCTGGTACTAAGCCAACAAGTTAAAAAAGCCCTAAACAACAATAGCATTGCCGTCGTAGTTTTTCTAGACATAGGGAAGGACTTTGATTCTGTTAACCACAACATATTGTTAACTAAGCTTCGTGACTATGGTTTCAGAGGCAAAATTCACCAGCTTCTCAAATGCTACCTTTCCGATTGACAGCAACGAGTAGTGATGGATGGTGTCGTGTCCTCTACTCAGTCAGTAGTCTCTGGGGTACCAAAAGGCTCAGTTATTGGACCCATTCTTTTTTCACTGTAAACGATTTTCCCTCCATTTTATTATACTTAATGTACACAGACGATACAGCACTAACCTTTATTGGTGACAGCTTAAATGAGATAGAAGACGAAACCAACGAGGAGCTACAGAGAGTTCATTCATGGTTTAAAGGAAACCACCTGAATATTAATATGCACAAAACTAAATACGTGGTTTTTCACTCCAGGAAGAAACAGCTCGATTTTGGTAGGTTTAATTTACTTTCAGAGACAGCACTGGTTGCAACGAGTAGCTTCATTTAAATATTTAGGGGTCATGCTTGATTCAGATATTAACTGGCAATCGCATATAGATAAGACATGTTCGAAGCTAGCGTATGGTTGCCACATGTTACTAAAAGCCCGTGAATGCTCTGGTACAAAGGTATTGCATATCCTATATTTTGCATTTGTGCATAGTTATCTGCATATTATCGTGGGGTAGCACATATAAAACGCATTTGAAATCTATTAGCCGATTACAAAAGAGTGCAGTAAGAATTATTACATTTTGGAACAGGATGGATACCACAAAACAACTGTTCAAACTGATGCGTGTACTGCTGCTAGACTCTGTTCACATATGAAGTGTTGCTGACATAATACATAGACTAATAAAGCATGATGATCCTCTCCCATTAAGCACCTTTACGTTACCTGTGCGCTGTGCAAGAGCTGCAGCGAATAGCTGCTTTAATTTACTGTTTGCCAGAAATGCCTCTGGTCAAAGGCTAATAGAATTTCATGGCGCTCTCATTTGGAATGCCATACCGACTGATGTGAAAGCAGCACACAACTTTTCTGTGGCCATGAAGCATTTCATATTCAGTGGATAAATGGTACAAATGGATAAATGGTCAACTTGTTTACTGTTATCCTCTGTATAATTGAATCATGTGTTTGCTAATATCTGTATTCAGTTTTGTTTTCCTTTTGTCACTGTTGTAACCGCCTGCCGAATTATGTAGGTATTGTTGAATTGGTCCTGTTACTAGCCAGCCAAGCCATGGGACCAAACAAGTTTTGGGAAGTTTTCTGTAATGTGAAGATCAAAGTAAGAAAAAGAGAGAGAGAGAGAAAAAAAAGGTACATTCGTGTAAAAAAAACAAAAAAAAACATGGTTTTAAAAAAATTTGGGCTTTGTAGCCAGCCCAACTCTAACTCATACTGTATAAAGATTCAAAAAGCACAACTATGTTCATGACTCCTCTGATTGCAATTTATCCATACCATTTTTCACCCCAGCTAAGGCTCCACCACCTGCTGTGGTTGCTGCTCAGTGGCTATGTATGGTGTTGTGCTGCAAAGCACGAGGTCGTGGGATCAAATCCTGGCCATGGAGGTGAAATGAAGAACACCCGTGTACTTTGATTTAGGTGCATGTTAGAGAACCCCAGGTAGTCAAAATTTATCCAAAGTTCCCTGCTGTGGCATGTCTCGTAATCAGATTTGGCATGTAAAGCCCCATAATTTAATTTTTTAAACCTAAGGCCCCACCAGATGTTTGCCGACAATCTGAACTGGCGCTGCTCTGGCTCGATAACTATGGCCACTTCGGCCGTTGATGCCAGAAAATTGTGGAGTATTTTTCAGATGCCAGCAAGTATAGAAGTGAACGTAAAAAAATTGGCATCCACCTGAGGCTACTCAGAAGCTACACAGGAAACCAATAAAGGCTACTCATAAAGTTTCGTCGTGGTCACGGGGGATATTATTGGGCTAACAAGTGACATTGTGCAGACTGGTGTTGCCAACCGAGGTATAATTTCCCTACATGTAGAATTTTTTGAGCATTTCTGCTGCTTAGTAGAACCATCTGAGAATTATTGGGTAAAAATTCTTAAATAATAAAATCTAGAATTGTTCCACCCATCGCCAGGCATTTTTCGAAGACCTTGGAAGTGAGCTGTCGGTGCAATTAACCTGGTTACTACTTTTAGGCCTTTCATTCATAATGTTTATTCCTGTGCAATGTTAGTGCAACATGAAAGGCTAGTGAAGGGAAAAAAAAATTGTCTGGTGCGCAGTGGACGAAACCTTTTTGGTGGGCCGGGAATCGAACGAGCAACCTTGTGCTTAGCAGCCATGGTGACTGAGTTACTGTGGCAGGTCACTGTTGTGAAAGAAGAAAGCATTGATGATCCAAACAAGAAGCGAAAACAAAATCGCATTTATTTCTCAATGCCATGTGCATATATATAACCTATGCATAAAAAGAAACGTGGGAAAGAAAATGAGAAGCAAGATGAATCTGGTGCATGTGCATGGCGCAGCGGTGTGGCACCATATTTCAGTACATTGTCTTTCTACTTGAAAAAACACTGTACTAGCTTGCATGACCTCGCTCCCTTCTCCGAGCTCCAGCAACAACGAAGTGCCACGCTTTGAGCAGGGAAGGTATACAAAGACCACTCGCAAAGCAAAAAAAACTTAGTTAAATTGTGTGAAAGGCCTTCAGACATTTCAGCAACCACTGACACAGCTCTAAAATTTGAAAATGTATGCACGCCAAATGTATACGTGGAAATACGCTTTTTGTGTTTGTATTGCATATTACTGCTGCTAAATTATTGAAGTCACTGTTTACCAGTCTTACGAGTTTCTTTCTTGCGAAAGAGCACAATACTAATTTTAGATGATTCATTTAGAAGATGCTGAAAACAGATCATGTCAAAATAACCTCATCCTCGATGGTATCTCTGACGCTTCTAACAGCGAAACATGGGCCGAATCTGAAAAAGTAATCACCGAATTCTTCCGTAGTAATCTCGGATTAACTGTGGAACCTCGCAGCTTAGAAAGAGCTCATCGCCTCGGTCGCCATTCAGTTGGTAGAAAACATCCCATAATCGTGAAATTCAAGCGTTCTAAAACCAAAGACGCAATCCTATCAAATGGCCATAAACTAAAAAGTACTGACTTTGGCATTGGCAAGGACTTCTCTCACCCCATTCGACACGTGCGGAAACAACTAGTAGTTGCTTTTGCCAAAGGTAGATCTGCAAAGCTTTCCTTGCGATTTAAAACCCTGCACCTCGGCACGAAACATTACGTTTTTGATACCTCATCCAACACCATTAAAGAATTGCATAGCAATCGCTCCGTCATCATGCTCCAACAAAACGCCAATGCGTAGCACTTTCCAATCTCCTTTCAATTTTCCGTGATATTCACTAACATCGCGTCAACTCATATCGAACATAACTTCATCGTCCAGGAGCAACATACTGATACTAGCTGAAACTTGATTGAACAATAACATTTCAGATACTGAAATCCTATCTTATTTAGCCAAATTCCACGTGTACCGTAACGACTGAAAAGGGTCGCGGGGGGTGGGGGGGGTGGTGTTGTCGCAATTCACCGAGGTATACCATGCTCTGTTCTACGCGTCACATCCGACATTGGATCATTATGGCTGATCTGTTGCACTCCTTTGTAATGGTGCTCCTTGGCGTTGCTATAGACTACCACAGACTCATCCAGACTACTGTTGACATCTGAACAATTACCTAAAACAATTTGTTGCCACTTACCCCAATGCACACATTCTCCTTTTCGGTGACTTTAATTATACGGACATTGATTGGCAGAATGTAGGTACTTCCTCATTAACATGTCATTTAGAAGCCAAGAACTTCATTGATGTATGTTTAAACTTTAACCTCAGTCAGTTGGTCTCAGAACCAACTTGCATTACGCAAGAAACCGCAAACATCCTAGACCTAACACTAACTAATACTCCTTAGAACCTATCATCCATCAGTTACCTCCCGAAATCAGCGACCATAAAATCATACATGCTATATTCTCATTTAATTCCGGCCCAAATCGCACGTCCGCGAAAACAACGTCATTACGATAAGGGGAATTACAATGTAATAACGGAAGATCATCTAGCACCATTTTTTTCGAGTACCAATCCCTGTTTCACACTTGCACTATTCATGAAAACTTTTCGATATTCAAAAATAAATTACATGTGCTCACTACCATGTTTATCCCAACGGTCACCTTTTATACTAATCACAATAAGCCATGGTTTACTTCACATCTAAAACGACTAGAAGAAACGCTTGTTCCATTCATCCAAACGCAGTGGTACTTAGGCCGGTTGGGAAAAATACCTCGAAGCTGAAAAATCGTACTTACTTGCGATCCAAAACGCCAAGCACTCATTTTATCACAATGTATACCTGCAAGTCTCCCGGATTACCCGTGAGACTCCCGGATTTGGACCATTTCTTCCGGTTGTACGGTTGACAGGAAAATCTCCTGGAAATTGCTCTTGTGTCTCGTTCCCGTGTCCAGCGCTCTGTCAGGCCACATTGGCAATAAAAAAAAAAGAAATCTTACCCAATCTAATCTGCGCAAAACATAGTTAAGAAAGTAGTAGGAAAACCCTATACATGTGCTGTTTCGTTAGCCGCAGAGCCTCTCCTTACGCTGACGGGGTTGCTGGGTGCCACAGTGGCCCTAATCCTATTAAGCTAGCCGCAACTAGCAACTTCAACCTTCCGCAACTAGCAACACCAGACTCTTCATCGTTCTCCTCGGCGTCAGCCGTTCTGGCATTGCATAGGCCTACGGTCAGTCATGGCTTTAAAAGCAAGGAGTGCTAGCACAAGAAGTATCTTCAAGTCTTTTTAATGTAGTGCTCAGCCGAAGTGACGCTGGGTATTTTAACGCGATAGCATTAAGAAGCTCGTGTTGCAAAAAATCCCGGTGTCGGCGTCGTTCGTGACGGAAAAAATCATCTGCAGCAACCCCAACCATGCAGGCCCTCCGCGTGGCGCAAGGTATTAGTGCAGGAGCAAATAATTATTATTTACTGTTATTTGAATGAACTGTTATTTGAATGTACGAGAAAACGAAGTTCTGTTACGAGGAAACTCACACGAACCTCTTTTGCCAGCATTTCTACCATAAAAATACCGGCTCACTCGGGTAGCCTACTTGCGAAAATCTTATCCAGATGGCGCTGGCATCCTCGGCTGGCATCTACGAAGGAGACGATGCGCTGCGGTACATCACAGACGTTATTAGGGATAACTTCGGCACGAGAAAAAGTGTAGTTCAGACAACAGATCCAGCAACAGCAGAGAAGCCAGAGAGATCAAAATTTAGCATAGAAAGCTTTTATTGGAAAAAGGCAGCAGAAAATGTCCCTAACAACACGGCAGCAGGACCTGATGAAATCCCAATACAGCTAATCAAAAACCTCGGTCCAAAAAGCAAGGCACTGCTGACTAATGCCATAGAGCAAGTGATTAGAACAAAGAAAATTCCCGTTGGATGGCGTGAAAGCAAGATGAATCTCCATCTACAAAGGCAAAGGAGATAAGGATAAGACGAGCTCGTACAGGCCAGTTACAGTAACGTCGGTGATATATAGAATGGCAATGCAAGCCATAAAATTAGAACTGTCGGAAGTGGGTGGAGAAAAACGATGTATTGGGGGAACTACAGAATGGGTTCAAGCCAGGCAGACGGTTAGAGGATAATATGTTTGTACTAACTCAGTGCATAGAGATTTCAGTAGCTCAGAAAAGACCATTATGGATAGCATTTCTAGATATTAAAGGAGCTTATGACAACGTAGACAGGGAATTGTTGTGGGATATTCTTCAATACGAAGGCATAGATGATTTCGTGGAGCTGCTGAGGGAGATATATAGAGACAACCAAGTACAAGTGGTATGGGAAGGTCGAAAAGGAAATGAAATGGTGGGAATTCACCAAGGATTGAAGCTAGGACTGTCACCATTGTTGTTCACGCTTTACGTCAAGGGTATAGAAAGACGAATGGAAAACAGCGAATTAGGTTTTGATTTATCCTACATGCGTAATGGACAAATGGTGCAACAGAAGGTCCCTGGACTGATGTACGCAGACGACATTGTGCTACTAGCGGACAATAAAAAAGATTTACAGATATACTTGCGAATATCTGTGGGAATGCAGCGACAAATCTAGGTCTTAAGTTTAGCACAGAGAAATCGGGAATTATGATCTTTAATGAAGGAGACGAGTAACTTCGTGGTGCCAATTCAACAGCAATACCCATAGTGAAACAATATAAGTACCTCGGCGTACACATAAACGAAGGAAAGAATTACTCAAGCAACCACCAAGAAAATCTGAAAATAAAGGGGAAGCGGAATGGCAGCAATAATGAAACACAGAGCACTGTGAGGCCACAATAAGTATGAGGTGGTGCGTGGAATCTGGAAAGGAGTAATGGTGCCAGCGCTAACATTTGCAAATGCCATTCTATGCTTATAATCGGATATCTTATCGGGTTTGGAAGTTAACCAAAGATCAGTAGGCTGGTTGGCTTTGGGAGCCCACGGTAATACCACAAATGAGGCAATGCATGGTGACATGGGTTGGGCCTCTTTTGAAGTCAGAGAAGCACAGAGCAAAATTAGTTTTGAAGAAAGGCTCGGGAACATGGATGAAAATAAATGGGCGGCTAAAGTGCACAACTATCTCTACACGAAAAGCGTGGACACAGAATGGAGGAAGAGGTCAAGGAAGTTGGCAACCAAGTACAGGATAATCGAAACTGTAAATAGACAAGCAGGGAAGTCATCAGAAAGAAAGTAAGAGAAATAGAGACCGTGAATTGGATGCAAAGAATGGAAACAAAAAGGACAATTGAGATTTACAAGAATGAGAAGAAAGAAATTAGAAGGGGAAATCTGTACAATAACACAAAGGGCAGTGCCTTGCTATTTGAGGCTCGAGCCGGTTGCCTAAGGACGAAAACATATCGGAACAAATATTCGGAACTAGATGAGACATGTGTATGCTGCAGTAAAGATCCAGAGACCACTCAGCACATCCTAATGGAATGCGACGGGATCCACCCAGCGAGAACCGTAGGTAACGTGCAACTCCCAGAAGCGCTTGGGTTTAAAGTGGAAGGAAACATAAACAGATCAGCCGTAGAGATCAGCAAGAGACGATTAGAGTACTGGTGGAAAAAAAGCAGGGAAAAGATGGATACGACCTGATCTCTTAAAATCATAGGTAATTTTTTGAAAAAGAAAAGAAATGAGAGGTATACAAAAATGCTAGATAAAGAACATGTATAGTATACCTGATTAAATCAAGCAGGCTAGGTGACTATTTGTCGCCGCCCCGTTTCAAAGGGAATGTCAATAAATCATCATCATCATCTGTCAAATATGTGTATTGGACGCGCGCGCGTCGGTGCAGTAGCAAACAATAAAATAATTTAAAAAAATTACTAGGGCCTTCACATTTTAATATAAGACGACTTATATTGCCCCTGGAAAAATGTCTTCCCAGCAAAGCATTTATGTTTAAAAGTGAAACCGACTTTATGGGGATCGGTCTACGCTTCGTCTTCGTAAGCTGGCTTTCCCACGTTCTGTGTTGCAGTGAATGAAGCCTGCTTGCTGGGTGTGAACGATGGGATGTGAACGGGTCCCGATAACGCTATTGCGTTCTACTCTTAAAGGCGAAGCTTAAGCGTCCTCCAATTTTTGTTGATACCTTAGTGCAATGCAGAGTGCGAGCGGCAATTTAACATTGTGAAAAATACGAGGGCGCAGTGTCGCTCGTCCATGTGTCACTCGTCTAAGACGCTGACAAACGTCAACCTCGCAAAATCTGAAAGAAATGGAATTTCTTACAATGAAACATTATCTTAAGAATTTTTGAACACCCGCCGTGGTTGCTTAGTGGCTTTGGCATTGCGCTGCTAAGCACGAGTTCGCGGGATCAAATCTAGGCCGCGGCGGCCGCATTTTGTTGGCGGCGACATGCAAAAACGCCTGTGTGCCGTCCATTGGGTGCACCCCAGGTGATCGAAATTAATCCGGTGTTCCCCACTACGGCGGTACTCATAATCAGATGGTGGTTTTGGGACGTAAGACGTGAGAATGTAATTAAATTTGAAATAATTTTGGAAGGCTAAATTAGCAACAACGAAATGCTTGCAAAAGTGAGACGTTGATGTTCATGTGGTCACTTGTATATCTGTAAATAAAATTGTAATGAAGTTATCCTGGCAGTACCTGAAAATATTGACATCGGGGGAGGGGAGGGGGGGAGGGAGGTTGTGTAACCGATGTCGGGATGCGCGACTCTCGCGCGTCCCCTGATGTTGTTTTCTCCGCATAGTTCGTGTCTCCTGTAGTCCTGGCTTCTTCGCGTGGCTGGGCGCCGGAGGCGGTCATAGTGGTTGCGGCGCGTTGCGAGAGATGGCGCGAGTGTCGCGACGCTAACGCCACCGAACGGCGGGGTGACTTGGGAGAAAAAGGTCGAAGGCGCTCTATTTTTTGGGTTGGGATCGGTGAGCGACGCGGACATCCCGCGTGTGCGCCGATCCACGCTTCGCTAGACGCCTCGCGTGGCTCGGAGCGGGGCACCGGTATGGACGAACACAGATCGTTCGAACGCGCCACCGCTCCCGTGACCGTACACGTGAACGACTAGGTGATGGTCTCACAGCATGGGGCGAACATATTCGCTCGCTATCGGGTCGCGGTGAGTCGGACTTCCTTGATTTGTCGCGCGCCCGTGTGAATGTTCAATTGGTTGTAATTCGGCTAGTGTGCATTAGTGTATGAAAGGTGCAATAAATGCCCTTTTGATTGTTTGCACTACTGTGCCGCTTGCTGGAGACCAAAGAGACCCGGGCGACGTCAGCGGGATCTCACGTGACCCTCCCGGTGGCGCTGATAGCGCTTGCGATAGCGCTTGCAACGGGGCTGATTTTTTCAAAGCATTGGGGTTTAGGGACAGTGAAGGCAAAATAGACTTTAAGCGGGTAGAAATAAACAAACAGAGGTTATCTAATTGGTGGATAAAATCAAGGCAGGGGTGAAATTTCACCCACCACAAAGTACAAAATATGTTAATAGTCATGGCTAGGTGGCGTATGCCACCGCCCGATTTAAAGGGCTCAGCCTCATCCATCCATCCATTCCCGTGCGCCGCCCGCGGAAGGAAATTTCCCCCTCTCCCTGGCGCGCATGCGTCTGACGCGACGTTCGCTGCGCGTGCGGCGGTCATGGGACCCGAGGATTCTCACATCCCCCCACCCTTAAATGTTGCCCTACTGCGGAGAAATGGCTCGAACGACGGCATTGACAAAGTATCCGGGCAGATGCGATGGTAAACTCCGGCAGGCAATGGTAGAATCCACGTTGATAGGCAGCACAGTCCTGTGTGGCAGCTGTCACAGTGGTTGACGACGACGGGGGCTTGCCCTCAAGATGCGCGCCGCAATGTCCACCCGGGAACAGCGGGTCAGGACTTTCTCGAAGCGGCGCGTGCGCCAGCACGACGAACCTCGCACCGACGCATCCTTGTGGGAGTGTGTGATAGTGGGCCTCCGCGGCAATTTGAGGCCGGGACAGCAGGCAGGGACTTGACGATGACAGCAATTGCAAATCCAGGCACCTTCACTCGTTCTGCAAAGTCGCTCAAATGCACTCCACAAACACTTTGAATGAAGGCAGTAGAGGCCGCTGCAGCGTCGGCCGTCTGACACGATGCTGAACCATCCGTCTACCGCATAGCTTTATGCGGCAATGAAAAAACAATCGAGTTCGTTTGAATTAAGGTATTCGCTTCGACCGAATTTTTCCGGTCCTATCCAGCGTGAAAATGGGCGATGGTCGTATGAACAAAGCGCTCTATGGTCCCCCGAGGTTTCGGTTGTTCCGCCCGCAAAATATTGAGTTCATCTGAACACAATAAGCTTTCTATTTCGAACGAGGTTTCTCCGCTCGGGCGAGTATAGTAAAACTAGCGAATCCGTTTGCACCCGTTAATGTCACGGCATGGTCCTCTTCGAACTTGCGACCGGCAGCTCCGCAAAGCCTTAGGCCTAATCGCGTCCATAACAGATACCAATGCCACAAAAGACCCATAAAGGGTTCCAACAAGCCGCCGTGAGGAGATGCAGGCCTAGCTAAGTGGTCCCCGCCCACTGCTCAACGCGCAGCTTCGGAGCCGACTCCTGGGACTGCGCCCCGCTGACGTCCTAGCCAGCGTTTCCGGCGCCCGGTTCCCAGAGCCAAAGATACAGAAAGAGGCTATTTACATATGTACAGGGAAAATCGACCACCGCGTCGGCTGCTGCACTCACTCGCTTCGGGCGTACTCTTAGGAGAAAACTCGCTGCAAATCTTAGCGTCTACACGAATTCGGTGACACTAGTGCAGCGTTAACTCGCACTCAAGAAAGCACATGCCCAATCTAGCTAGCAATCACGCCTTTGGGTGAGGCCTAATGCTGGTCCGGACAAAAAGCCTTCCTCGCACCGGACGGATCGTCGTCACGTTTTCCAAGAGCTTGCCCCACGTTGGGCGCCAAAATGTCGGGATATCGGGGGATTGCCCACGGCCCTCTGCCTCTGCACCCCGAACCCCGCGGTTGGCGCATGCCTGCGCATCAACCGCGGTCCGGTACAAGCTCGAGGAAACAATAGACAACCACGTGTTAACTCGGAAAGTATTTATTACGACTGGAACTAACACTTCGAGCAGGCCAGCTAGCTATAGTTGACATTGCTAAGGGTTCCCTTGAAGAGAATACACTAGGTAAAGAAGGGCTTCTGACTTACCAACTGGGGGAATATGGGTGGCCGCGGCGTGTGCCGCGGCAACAACGCGGTTGACTAACCACGTGCGGGAATGTGGGAGCGGCGGCGGAGACTTCCGCCGTTGCCGCTTGCTGGAGACCAAAGAGACCCGGGCACCGGGTGATGTCAGCGGGATCTCACGTGACCCACCCGGTGGCGCTGATAGCGCTTGCGATTCCTGTGCGCCGCCCGCAGAAGGAAATTTTACCCACTCCCAACTCTCCCTGGCGCGCATGCGTCTGACGCGACGTTCGCTGCGCGTGCGGCGGTCATGGGACCCGAGGATTCTCACAAGTTATCAATCAGCAATCCCAGACAATTTTGGCACGTATTAAACCCTAGACACACTCACGCCGTTGTGACAATATTACATTTACTAATAACTTTCACGAACCTGTCACTGGCCATGATTGTGGGGAAATATTTAACTACGCATTTGGCATCTGTCTTTACTAAAGAACTTGAAGCACCTTTACAGTCACTGTTAGTTAACATAGCAGCATTCATGCCAGCTATCACATTTTTCAAGGAAGGCATTGCATCCATAATTGATAGCATGAAACCAGTGGTGCCCCCCCCCCCCACACGTCCAGCCCCGCCAGTCCAAGGTGTATCTTCAGTGCTCTGTTTACATTGTCTTTACAATTCAGGAGGATGCTTGAGGTCGAATTTTCCTATTTAACAAAAACATTTTATCACTGTCTTTATTCATTTGCTCTTAAATTACTGTGAGTAAACCGACGAAGAATCAAACATTGTCAGCATCCTTTGTGTCATTATTATTATAATTATTAGGTGTTTAATTTGCTGCTGGATTCTTCTGGCTAAAGCAAGGAAATTGCATATTATGTGAAGTGCTTGCCCTCCCTCCCCCCCACCACGCAAATTCAACCCTCCCCCCCGGCAGAAATTGTGGGTGCGCTATTGCACGAAATTTTCTTCATGAGCTGGTTTGGACTCGATTAATTTAAGACTTCTGAAAAACGTTACATCAATTTGTGCCGCATACTTATCCTTAATCTTTTCACGGTCACTCTCCTCAGGGATCATTCCAGATGACTGGAAAATGGGGAAGGTCGTTTGTTTAAATCGGGTAACAGAGACTCGCCCCTTTCATTAACTAGTGTGCCCCGCAAAATCAGGGAACACGTCATCTACTTTCACATTGTAAGTCTCTTGGACTCATGCCATTTCTTCCATCCTTCACAACACGGGTTTCGTAAAGGCCTCTCCAGCGAAACACAATTAGCGCTCTTCCTTCATGACCTACACACTAATCTTGACCGTAACATGCAGGCTGATGTCATTTTTCTAAACTTTGCAAAAGCTTTTGATAAAGTTGCTCACCCCCACCTTTTACTAAAGCTTTCACAACTGAACCTACATCCTAACTTCTTCAATGGATTGAGCAGTTCTTAACTAATAGTTCTCAGTCAGTCTTTGTTCATTGTCACCTGTCTAACACTATCCCAGTAACAGCAGGCGTTCCGCAACGATCTGTACTCGGTCCTCTTCTATTCCTCATATAAATTAACGATTCACCCAAGCATGTTTTCTGCAGCATTCGAATGTTTGCCGACGACTGCAGCATTTACCACACCATCAGTAACCTTCATGATCAACCTAATCTCCAGGCACATCTTAATGTGCCGAATTGGTTTGACAACTGGATAATGTCCCTCAACCCTACTAAATGCAAACTCGTGTCCTTCTCGCATCGCCACAGTCCACATCGTTTCTAATATTCTATCGTTAACACCCCAATTGAATTAGTACAGTCTTATAAATATTGTTACCAAGCAATGCTCGAGACAACGCTGAGGACAATACAGAAGACGTCGCTCTCTGATGTCACGCGGACTGGTATTGCATCTTGTATGCCTTCTATGCCAGTCGGCGCTTTGTATGTAAATATTCTGTAAATATAATTTAAACCTCTCTTTCCCCGTAACGTATTCGTGGAGGTGCGGGGTAAAAGTTGGTGAAAAGATAATAACATCATCGTAGTAGCACAGGCAGATTGATCACTTAAAACCGTGAAGGAGAACGTCCATTATACGTCCAAATGTAGCTGGGGCATTACATAACCCGAACGGCATCAGTTTAAACTGATAGAGGCCATCAGGTGTAATAAAAGCGGTCTTTTCACGGTCCATGTCGTCAACTGCAATCTGCCAGTACCCGGAGCGAAGATCTATCGAACAAAAATATTTTGCACCATGTAAACAATCGAAGGCGTTATTTATCTGTGGCAGGGGATACATGTCTTTTTTGTTACTTTGTTGAGAGGGCGATAGTCGACGCAGAAGCGTCAGCTGTCATCCTTCTTTCACACGTGCACGACCGGAGAAGCCCAAAGGCTGCTAGAAGACTCAATGATATCTTGGGCAAGCGTCTCGTCGACTTCCTTCGGTATTACTTGGCGCTCAGCAGGGTAGACGCGATAGGGCCTTCGGTGTATCGGGCTAACGTCGCTGGTGTGTATTAGATGTTTCACAATGGACGTTTGATCCAGTAGCTGGTTATCGAGATCGAAAATGTCCCGGTACGAGGCGAGAAGGCATCGAAGTGCGTCCGCATGGTAGGCCGGGGAAGGTCAGGAGCAATCATTGTCGCAAAAGGTTCTAAAACTCGGGATTGTAGGGCCCGAACCAGCAGAGGTAGACGACGCAGTATCACCAGATAAGGCAGAAATATGGTAGTTGGAAGCCGGGGCCGAGGTTGCAAGAGATATGCCCTGAGGTAGCACTTGAGGACAGAGGCCAAAATTCACTACAGGAAGTGTGGGGAGGCGCGACTCTCGCGCGTCCCCTGATGTGGTTTTCCCCGCATGGCTCCCGTCTCCTGCAATCCGGCTTTGCTGAGTAGCTTTACGGCGGCGGAGTTGCAGTGTATTATGAGAGATGGCGCTAGTGTTGCGCTGCTGATACCACCTTACGGTGGGGGGTTATGCGGGCGCAAAAGGGAGAAGGCTGTATCTCTTCGGGTTGGGGTCGGTGAGCGATGCGGACGTTCCGCGCGTGCGCTGATCCACGCTTCGCGAGACCAACTCGCGAGGCTAGGAGCAGGGCACCGGTTTGGATGAACACAGATCGTTCGAACTTGCCACCGTTCGCGTGACTGTACACGTGAACGACTAAGCGATGGTGACATAGCATGGGGTGAACATATTCTCTCGCTATCCGGTTGCGGTGAGCCTGACTACCTTGATTTGTCGCTTGCCCATGTGAATGTTCTATGGGTAGTACTTCGGCTAGCGTGCATTAGTCTATGAAAGGCACAATAAATGCCCTTTTGTTTGGTTGCACTGCTGTGTTCTTGTTCCTTTGTCTCAAAAGCACGTGTGAGACCCCACATCTGGCGCCCAACGAGGGGCCTCTTGGGGCATTGGACGATAATTTTGACAGTTTTGCTTGGTTCGAGACAACCTTTGTTTAAACCGAAGAGTATTCCTAGCGTGCATTTTGATCGCTAGCGTCGGCGGCGTGCTTTCTTGAGTGAGGCGACAGTTGCTGTGGCGTGTTTAAACTTTTCAACATGCTAAGCCTTTTCGCGAGTGTTTTGAAGTACATTCGTCGGTACGAGAGCCACGGTGGTCTGCATCCTGGGAAAGTGAGGCCTAGCACCCACAAAGCATTGGCAAGCCTGAAGCGAGTGAGTACGGAAGCCTGTGGGTGGTCCGAATTTCTTTTGTAAATAGCTTCTATCTCTCTGACTTCGGAAGTCGCGGCTCTGGGAGCCGCGTGGCCGCGGGCCAAGGGTGCCGCTACGGGCTGACTGGTATCGCTCCGACACCTTCTGGGAGGTTGGGCGCTGTCAACTCGGATGCTGTGTGCACCGAGCGGGGTAGGACCACCTCACACAGCTAACGTCTCCTCGCGGCTGCGTGTTCCTGTGCCCATTTTGGGTGTTTTTTTTTTGGTGCTGATTGTTGTCAAGGTAGTGACGCATTAGGCCTTAGGCTTTACAAAGCTGCCTGTTGCACGTTGAGGGACACAACCTGGTGGACCGTGGTGTTGAGGTGTCGCACTTTGCTTCCCTCATTCTAGTTAGCCTCGCACGAATTGAAATTACTCGTTCAACTCAAGAAAGCAAGCTTTGTTCACGTGAACTTAGCATCTGAAATGCCGTCCGAAATTTCCCTAGCCGAATTGAACATAGTACCACGTGGGCGATGCGTATGCCGAATTCCTCTCCCTTGCACTACTTTAGTGTTTGTCGAGTGCGTTGAGTGTACGCAGCGTGAGCGGAGTCACCCCTGGTTTGCTGTCACCTGCACATCGTCTGTGCTGCTACCCCGGACTACAATTGAGCTACCCCAGACGATGAGATGCCTATGGCCAGTTCGGCCCAGTGACTTCGGCGGTCGCTGTGTCCGGCTCGCAACACTCTGCGGCTGGGAAAAGAGCCGGCAGTCACCAACAGCTACTGCGGCTCTGCACAGAGGCCAAAATTCACTACAGGAAGACAGGTGGCATTGTCCTTTATGCGGATAACCGTGTGGGGAAATGTGACGTTCTGCGACAGGAGGATGGTGGCTTTCGGCAACACGACGTAATCGTCGTCGGTGACAGGTGGATTGGGTGAAACGGCAATATAGGTCACGGCTTGACGAGGTAGACGAACGTAATCGGTGGAACGTAATCGGTAGAACATAGTCGACTGGGCATAGGATCAGGAGGGTCAACGGCATACGGTAGGGCTTGTTGCTGGACAACACCCGCAGAGCAGTCAATAATGGCCGAATGTGCCTGCAGAAAATCAAGGTCTAAGGTGATTTCGTGTGGGCACTGCTCCAAGACATAAAACAAAACACGCATGGTGTCGGGCTACAGTGACACTGGCGGCACACATCCCAGTGACAGCTGGAGTTCCACCGTCGGGTACGTGGACGACGGCCTGAGTATAAGTCACATAGGACTCAGTCGCAAGCAAGGTCTTTCTGCATGGCACGCCAGCGGCCAAAAGGCTTGCCAAACAAATCAGTGAGCTTTTTTTTGCACAAGTCGCAGCTGGTGAGCTCCTCTTCGGGGGTCTCAAACCAGACACGTGCCATTCCCGTGAGGTAAAAGAGCAGGTTAGCGAGCATGACGGTCTGGTCCCAGTGATTGCTAGCGCTCACCCATTCGTAGAGCTGAAGCCAATCTTCGACGTCTGTGTTATCCGTTCTGGAAAAGGTGCCAGGGTGGCGCGGTTGTGCCAGGATGACGGTGGGCGCGGGTGGTGACGAGCCTGAAGCATTCTCGCCTTGAGCTGGCATGGCCTGCAGCCAAGGAGGTGCTGCTGCATAAATCCGTTGTGCGTCTGGGATTCACCCTGCACCTTCCACCAAAATGTCTTTGTGGGCCTCTCCTCATACTACCGCCGGTTCGTACGCAATTTCACTAACGCTGCACGTCCTCTCACAGAACTTCTCAAGAAAGACGCGGTTTTTGTCTGGGGCCTGAAACAAGCTACTGCGTTCGTTGAGCTTATCGTGCGGCTCACTTCACCGTCAGTTCTAGCCCATTTTGACGTTACCGCTTAAACGGATGTTCAAACCGCTGCTAGCGGTTACGGAATCGGCGCTGTTTTTGCTCAGCGCCAGCAAGGTTGCGACCGTGTTATTTCGTACGCTAGCTGTCTTTCGTCCCAAGCAGAGCGTAATTATTCCATTACTGAATACGAGTGCCTCGCCTTCATTTGGGCAGTGGGTAAATTTCGCCCCTACTTGTACGGCCGGCCGTTCACAGTTATCACAGACTCTCATGCCTTACACTGGCTTTCATCCCTAAATGATCCTACTGGCCGTCTCGGTCGGTGGGCTCTGCAACTCTAAGAGTACTCATACACAGTTGTGCATCAGAGCGGCCGATTGCATGAAGATGCTGATTCCTTGTCGCGCCATCCAGTAGACCCCCCGGAGCTTCCTGACAATTGCGAGTATACCTGCGTGCTGTCGCTTACGCGTTTCGGAACGTCGGAGATGAGCAACGCTGTGACCCCTACTTGCGAGACGTCATTCTCCGGCTGGCTTCTGAGACACCTTCCCCTTCTCTGCATACGTTTGTGCTGCAGGATGGCGTCTTGCACCGTTACAACATGCACCCTGACGGTCCTGAACTGCTGTTGGTTATTCCTACATACATGCATCAAACTGTCTTCACACAGCTACATGACTCTCCTACCGCGGGTCACCTCGGAGTCTCTAGGACGTACGACCGTGTTCGACATCGCTTCTTTTGGCCCGGCATTTACCGTTCCGTCTGCCGTTACGCCGCTTCTTGTGAAAATGCCCGCGCCACAAGAAACCAGCATTACTCCCAGCTGCCCGCCTTCAACCCGTACTGACGTACCACGGAGCCATTCTTTAGGGTAGGTCTTGACTTTCTTGGCCCTTTCCCGCTCTCTGTCTGCGGAAATAAGTGGATAGCAGTTGCTACCGACTACACGACCTGGTACACGATCACTCGGGTGCTTCCAACTAGCTGTGCAACCGACGTTGCCGACTTCCTGCTCGAACACGTTATACTTCACCACGGTGCTCCTCGACAGCTCCTCACAGACCGCTATTTCATATCGAAGGTTGTCCAGGACCTCTTGCACTCCTGCGCTATAAAACAAAACATAAGTTGACAACGGTGTACCACCCTCAGACTAACGGCCTCGCAGAGCCTCTTAATAGAACTATCAAAGACATGCTTGCTGTGTATGCTTCCGCCGACCATCATGACTGGGGCGCCGCTCTGCCCTTCGTAACATTTGCCTATAATTCCTCCCAACATGACTCTGCGGGTTTTTCTCCATTTTATCTCTTGTACGGAATAAATCCCATGCTGCCATTTGACACAGTGCTTCTCGCCATTCTTGACTCGTCAGAATACGCCTGTGATGCGATCGTCCGAGCTGTCAAGGCCTGCCAGATTGCACGCCTGCGCCTTACCGCTTCACGGGAAAAGCAACGATGCTTCTATGATGCCTGTCACCGCGATACCCACTTCAGCCCTGGTGATATGGTCCTTCTGTGGACTCCGTCACGGCGAGTTGCGAAAAGTTGATTTCGTCTTACTCTGGCCGGTACTGGATCTTGCACCAAGTGACCGACGTCACATAAGAAATCACGCCGCTCGATTCCACCTTGTCTCGACCTTCCACTGATGTCGTCCACGTCACACGCCTTAAGCGATACCACTCGGACGATCTAGCAAGCTCCGGGACGGCGCCTTCGCCGCCGGGGGTCGTGCTACCAAGCAATGCTCGAGACAACGCTGAGGACAATACAGAAGACGACGACGCTCTGATGTCACGCGGACTGGGCTGGTATTTTCTAGCGATGCCTTAGGCTTTATTCTATCCTAGTCTTATCATCCACCGCTCACGGCCGGCTGATCCCGTGTATAATGTGAGCGGACCGTCGCTCTGACCACTGACCAAGCGCGAAAAGCACGAAAAGGCATTAGCATTGGAAAGGCATCGCTACAAAATACCGGCCCTGGTGTTGCATCTTGTATGCCTTGTATGCCAGTGGGCGCTTTGTAAATATTCTGTAAATATAATTTAAACCTCTTTTTCCCTGTGACAATAGCTAGGATTAACCTTGTCTTATAATTTATCATGGCAAACCCATATTGGTAACATCATTTCAGCATGCAATAAAACACTGTTTTCACAAGCGCCATCTCCATCTTGCCCCTCCACATTTAAAACTACTCGTATATGAATCACTTATTAGACCAAAATTAGAATATGCATCTGCCATAAGGAGCCCGCACCAAACGTATTTAATCGGTGCATTAGAAGCCGTCCAAAATTGTGCCACTAGATTCATTGACTCTTCCTACTCATACGACGTCAGCATTTCATCCCTGAAAGTGAAATCCCGTCTAGCGCCCCTTTCTTTTCGTCGCCGCATTGCAAGTCTCGTCTTTTATCATGAATTCTTTGATTCTTCTCTGAATCAGCCACCTTATGTAAGAGCTGCAGCACGAATATCTCACCGCACCAGTCATCCACTTCAAGTTACCCCCCCACGATCAGACACTAGTACTTTTACTGCTTCATTCTTTTTTCGAGCAGCTACAGACTGGAACGGCCTGCCCCGGGACATCGTCACCACCACTTCATCATCTACTTTTCAAGACCGTATTAGTGATCACGTACATTACTAAAACAATTTTCAGTGCTTGTTGGTAAAATAAATAAAATCATCCAGCCCCTTAAGCAATGCCCCCCCCCCCCCCCCCAAAAAAAAAAAAGAAAAAAAAAAGGCGCCTTTAAGGAATAAAACTGAAACTGAACTGAACATGAGGGCCATTTATTTCAAAAAGCGAAGGAAACTACAATGCACACCACCGCCCACAAAGTAGTCAGCTGAAATGGGTCTTAAATGTTCCACTATATTATATACACTTAAAGGTACAAGCAAAATATTGTTGCAGGGAGAAAGCAGGCCCACGAGTGTAGAAGAATGTATATTTACAAGCGAAGTATATGGCGTTCAGGCAACGGCCAGAGTCTTCGTCTTCCTCTCGTTCGCGTCACCTTCTTCTTTCCCTTCACCGTAACATCACCCTCCCGGTGGGGTTAGCTCCGTCCCGGTGCAGGTTATGGAGCGTTGCTTAATGGGGGGACATAGGGCTTGAGCCTGGCGACATGAACAACATCGCTGGTGACGTTGGGAGGCACTGAAGGCTGACCGACTGGGGCGATCTCGTATGCCACGTCGGACAGTTGTCGTAAGATCTGGTATAGACCAGAATAACGGGAAAGTAGTTTTTCCGACAAGCCGACGCGACGTGAAGGCGTCCAGAGAAGGACAAGGGAAACAGTTGAAAAATGGTGGTCTCAGTGCTGAAGGTCGTAGCGTCGTTTTTGAGAAGCTTGCGAGACTGCGAGGCGATGACGGGCGACCTCTCGGGCCTGGGCAGCTAAGGCAATAGCATCGCGAGCGTAACCAGTGCTGGGTGATTGTACTGCGGAAGGTAGCAACGTGTCGAAGGGCAAGGTGGGGTCGCAGCCATACAAAAGGTAAAATGGGGAGAATCCGGCAGTATCGTGACGGGACGAGTTGTATGCGAAAGTGATGTATGGTAAAGCGACATCCCAGTCGCGGTGATCGTCGGAAACGTACAGGGCCAGCATTTCAGTTAGTGTGCGGTTGAGTTGTTCGGTGAGGCCGTTCGTTTGAGGGTGGTATGCGGTAGCGAGCTGGTGTTCTGTAGAACAGGAGCGGAGCAGATCATCGACAATCTTCGAGAGAAAGTAGCGGCTGCGATCCGTGAGTAACTGGCGAGGGGTGCCGTTTTGCAGGATGACATTGTATAGTAGGAAGTCGACGACATCTGTAGCGCAGCTGGTTGGCATCGCTCGTGTAATGGCATATCTCGTGGCATAATCTGTTGCTACAGCAATCCATTTGTTTCCTTTCATAGAAATAGGAAAGGGGCCAAGGAGTTCGAGGCCCACACGGAAGAAGGGCTCTGTAGGGATAGCAATTGGGGGAAGCAAACCAGCAGGAGGCATAGCAGGCGTCTTGCGGCGCTGACACAGGTCGCAAGAAGTGACATAACTGCGCACAAAGCGATAAATGCCGGGCCAGAAGAAGCGGCGCCTCAGGCGCCGCTTCTTCTAGCCCATTGAGACGGAGCTAGCCCCACCGGGAGGGTGATGTTACGGTGAAGGGAAAGAAGGTGACGCGAACGAGAGGAAGACGACTCTGGCTGTTGCCTGAACACCATATACTTCGCTTGTAAATATACATTCTTCTACACTCGTGGGCCTGCTTTCTACCTGCAACAATATTTTGCTTGTACCTTTAAGTGTATATAATATAGTGGAACAATTAAGCCCCATTTCAGCTGATTTCTTTGTGGGTGGTGCCCACAAGTACCAGTGGTGCCCAGATGTCCAGCAGTAGGAGCGTCGTGAAGTTGCTAGAGCACAGCCAGTCGAAGGTGCTTTGGAACGACTAGGAGGAGCTCCGGGCTATCAGGACGAACACTACGACGGTATAATGTTCCATTGCACAAGGTGAACATCCGCAGAGACGGGTCATTAGGCGAGGTGCTTAGGCGTTCCATAAGTGTTCGAAGAACAGGATCTTGGCGTTGCTCGTCGCCAATAGGGAGAAAGCCGGAGAGGGACAGAATACTGATGTCCGAGTCTGCATCGGTATCGTCCGGTTGATCCACAGGATTGCGGGACAAGCAGTGAGCGTCTTTATGCAGGCGCCCTGACTTATACATAATAGAAAATGTATATTCTTGTAGACGCAATGCCCAACGTGCAAGTCGTCCAGTTGGGTCCTTCAAAGAGGAGAGCCAGCAGAGGGCGTGTTGATTGGTTACGACGCAGAAGCTCCGACCGAAAAGGTACGGCCGAAATTTCGCGACCGCCCATACGAGCGCTAGACATTCCCTCTCAGTGATGGAGTAATTTCGCTCGGGCGTGGAAAGAAGGCGGCTGGCGTAAGCGATGACACGGTTGTGGCCCTGTTGACGTTGAGCGAGGACAGCGTCGATGCCATAACCACTCGCGTCAGTTCGTACTTCAGTAGGTGCAGAAGGGTCAAAGTGTTACAGAATCGGGGAGGTTGTAAGCCGCTCGATCAGGGTAGAGAAGGCTTGCTCCTGCAGTGGTGTTCAAGAGAAAGAGACATCTTTCTTAAGAAGGTCAGTGAGAGGGCGAGTGATGTCGGCAAAGTGTTTCACAAATCGCCGGAAATAAGAGCATAAGCCCAGAAAAACTACGGACATCGTTTGTTGAACAAGGTACAGGAAAATTGCGCACGGCGTGGACTTTCTGTGGATCAGGTTGGATTCCGGCGGCGTTTACGAGATGGCCGAGCATGGTAATTTCACGGCGACCGAAATGGCACTTGGAGGAGTTTAGCTGAAGGCCAGCCCTGCGAAACACTGAGAGTATGGTCGTGAGGCGCCTCAGGTGGCTCTCAAAGTTCGACGAAAACACAATCACATCGTCGAGGTAACAGAGGCATCTAGACCACTTCAAGCCGCGCGGCAGAGAGTCAATCATGCGCTCGAATGTAGCTGGCGCATTGCATAATCCAAAGGGCATGACTCTAAATTGGTACAGACCGTCCGGTGTGACGAAGGCGGTTTTCTCGTGGTCCCTCTCGTTTGAAGCTAATCTGCCAATAGCCGGAGCGGAGGTCAATTGATGAAAAGTATTGGGATCCATGAAGGCAGTCAAGTCAATGCGAGGCAGGGGATAAACATCCGTCTTTGTTATCTTGTTGAGGTGACGGTAGTCAACGTAGAAGCACCACGAGTTGTCTTTTTTCTTTACTAAGACAACCGGTGATGCCCACGGGCTACTGGAAGGTTCAATGATGTCCTTGTCCATCATCTTGTCGACCTATTTCTGGATTATGGCCCTTTCTGTTGTGGAGACACGATATGGCCGCCTATGAATGGGGCTGGCGTCACCGGTGTTGATGCGATGCGTGACAACAGATGTCTGACCAAGCGGACGGTCGTCCAAATCAAAGATATCCCGATAAGATGACAGGAGGTGACGAAGAGCTGTTGTTTGCTCTGAAGGAAGGTCAGGGGCGATCATCTCACAAACATCGTCCGCAGGCGTCGAGCACGAAGGAATGGGTGACAAAGTTGCGTTGGTACTCAGGAAGGATTCGGAGGCAAAGAAGAAATCTCAAATTCTTCCAAAGGAGTGATAAGTGCGACGGCAATACCGTGTGGCAGCGCATGCGTTGAAAATCCAAAATTGAGGATGGGCACCTGAGCGCAGTTTTCGAGGATCCGGATTAAGGTGCTCAGTAGGGCAATATGGCGTGACAAAACCACGTCAGTGAGCGGGGACACGACATACTCGCCATCAGGTACGGGAGGACAGGGCGTCGGGAGGACATTGGTAGCCGCCTGTGGAGACAGCCTTGCAAACTCAGCAGAACATAAGCGGGGTGAAGCACAAGTTGGTGCATCTGCGTCGGCAGGAAGCGGCAGATCCAGCTGTACAACACCTGCAGAGCAGTCAATTTGGGCAGAGTGTTTCGAAAGGAAGTCTAGGCTGAGAATTAGGTCGTGTGGACAGTCCTCAAGGACGATAAATAAAACAACGCTATAATGGCTCGCAATGGTCACACGTGCCATGCACATTCCAAGAACAGGTGAAGTACTCCCATCGGCGACTCGCACAGTGCACGGTACGGCGGGCGTCGGAACCTTTTTGATCCTTGGGCGGAGAGTAGCGCTCATAACTGAAAGCTGCGCTCCTGTGTCAACGAGAGATGTAACAGGAACACCATCAACTTCAATGTCCAGTAGGTTTTCACGTGTAGGCAGGGTCAACAGAGGATTTGTGGGCCGGGTTGGAGTTGCAGCTTCACCTCCGGGAGCTGCACCGCCTAGTTTCCCGAAGGGAAGCGACCGGTTGCAGATGGGGATGAAGAGCGGTGAACGAGAGGCGAACAGGACTGACGGCCTTGCGGAGACGGGGCGCGGCTGGATCTTGGTGGAGCACTGTCGGCGTTGATGTTCCTAGGTGGCGTGTAGGGTGAGAAAGTGCGATTGTCTAGCTGGTACTTGGCGGTAGTGACTCGGAGACGACCACCGCTTACGGCAATTGACAGGTGATGTTACCAATACCAGAACAATTAAAACAGATAGGTCTGTCATCCGCTGTGCGCCAGTCAGCTGGGTTGCGACGGAGTGGCGGAAAGCTTTGCATCTGGGAGCGAGCGACCGGAGAAATCTGGTGGGGCGTTCGTATGGCGGACGAGAGATGGAATGCCCAAACTTGCTATTTCCTCCCGAATGACCGCTTGCATAAGCGAGATAGCGGGCACGCTTTCCCAACAGTCGGAACGCATTAGAGCCAGAGCCATGGCCTCAAGCTCACGGCGAACGATACGCGTTATATCTTCCGGTCCTGTCGGCTGAACGAACCGCGGTTGGTCTTCGCACGAAGATGTCGCGGCGGTATAGGGCAATCTGTTGAAATTTTGAGGTTCGCAGCGGCCTTTCGCTTGAAGCACCGGCACTCCTTTATAATTGCATCCACAGTGGCACAATCCTTACACATCAGGAGATTGAAGGCGTAATCTGCAATACCTTTTAGTATGTGTCCAATCTTGTCTGCCTCGGTTATGGTGTTATCAGCCTTGCGGGCTGATAACAGCACATCCTGTATGTACACGACATAGGAAGGATTCTGTGGACGTCTGAGCGCGGCATGCAAGTTCTTTTTTTGCTGCCAACTGACGACCGACAAGTCTGCCAAACAGGTCTCGCATTTTTTCTTTGCAGACATCCCAGCTTGTTAGGTCAGCTTCATGCGTATCGTACCATTGCTTCGCAGTTCCTTTCAGATAAAACATCAGGTTTGCTAGCATCATTGTTGGATCCCACCTGTTGTTGTTGCACACTCGTTCGTACATCGCAAGCCAGTCCTCGACGTCGGCGTTGTCCGTGCCACAAAATGTCCCCGAGTCCCGCAGATGAGTGAGGATGACCGTTGGCGTGGACTGCTGAGGCGTTGCCGGTTGTGTCAGTTGATCTGCCATTGTGGCGGCAGGTAGATGACGTCCGCTGCAAAGTTCCGTGATTGTACCCAGCACCTCCCACCAAAATGTTGCTGGGAGAAAGCAGGCCCACGAGTGTAGAAGAATGTATATTTATAAGCGAAGTATATGGCGTTCAGGCGACGGCCAGAGTCTTCGTCTTCCTCTCGTTCGCTTCACCTTCTTCTTTCCCTTCACCGTAACGATATTATTTCAATAATTGATAGGGTGTATGTCTTAGTTTCACTCGCAGCATTTTGAAAGAAATAAAGAAATGGCGATTTTATGTGCATCTAAAAAAAAAAAATCTCTATTTAATGACAAGCATGGTGCATTGGGTGCCCATTTTGTACATGAAAGAAAATGGATAAAAGTATAAACATCGGTGTAAATTAAGACAGTAATCCACTTGACGTGTGCAAAATATTTCAGCCCCGTGGGCTTGACATTTGATGTAAAAGAAAACGGTGTAAATGTGAGCCAAACTGAAGTTTGTGCGGTATTTGTAAATTTTTTTGTTCTATATCCGAAGCTTCCAACAAGATTATATTTATTCTGGTCAGGATAACTTTACATGAAAACTATTTCTGTAATAATTTGGGAAAGTGCGTATAAGAACATCGGGATTTCTTTCTGGTTGAAATGACTTTGTCGAAAAACTAAGTTTGGATTCACTTTTTTCACCATGAAAGCTATACCATAAATGCTGGTATATTATAGAACCTGGAATGCTTGTTCTTAGGGGTCACATGGGAGTCACGAAGAGAGCATCCTCAAAAAGGTGGGAGCGGCCACGGGAGCATTAATGTTGATCCCCTTCTGTGCGCAGCGGGGCCCATCGACCGGCCGCGGTGAAGCCGGTGGCCCATGCCCGGGGCACGTCGTCGCTGCGGCCGCCGGACATGCTGAGGGGCAGCAGGCAGCAGCAGCCCCCCAAGGAGCAGCCCGACGAGTGTGGCGAGCCAAGCCGGAGGCCCTGCAAGGCCAGGCAGCAGCCACCGCCACCCTCGGCGCGACAGCCGGCCGCTCGTCGCCGCACGCCGCCCGATGGCGGTCCTAGCCGGCGGCCAGCGGCTGGCGCAGCTCGCGCTCGACCCGAGCCGGCGGTGGCGGCGCGAGGCTTCCGCTACGTGACAGTGCAGCAGCGCCGCTTGGCGCCCCGGCGAGCCGGCGAGCTGGAGGACTCCGCAGTGGTAGATGACGAGCGGCGTGACGTTGCGCCGCTGGTGATGGTGCGCGACGGTGATGATGCACTCGTGCTTGACAGCAGGCCCGAGGATGGCGCCGCTGCAGAGAAGGCCGCGTCGGCTATTGCAGTCAGCGCCGATGAGGACGTCCAGGCCAGAGACACATCGCCCGATGGTCGCTTTCTCAAGTTTGAGGAGGAAATTGGCCGCGGCTCCTTCAAGACTGTATACAAGGGGTTGGACACTGCCACGGGGGTGGCTGTCGCCTGGTGCGAGCTCCAGGTCAGTCCCTTGTGAGAATGCATTCTGCTCCTGGAAAAGTGTTACACTCCAGAAAAGGGAAAGTGCACTCCTTTGCATGATGTGGCTGCCATGCTTCAGGCATAGTCTTATTGGGAAATAGCTATAACAATGACGCTGGCGACTGCATAGAGTGTTGAAATTAAATAGTTACTTGTTTGACCACTATTGCCAGAGATATAAGACGGTTACTTTCTGTAAAACACTTTAGGCAAAATCTGAATGATAACAAAGGCATGCAAGCTGCAACCAAGTGAAAAGAAGAAAAGTTGGCAGGGCATAATAAAATCTGACTAACAACATACTAACTTCAAGGGCCTTTATACAAACAATCTCCTAAAAAAAGGCTACTACTTAGTAAAAATAACTGAAGGCACTCTTATTTGATTGTATATACCCAACTGATTCGGCTACCTCCAATATCTTTAGTCTTTGATTAGCACAGTGTGTAATAATACACAGCTCATGTGAAATGTGTGCATGGCATGCTTTGCAATGCTTGGACATGGTCATGCGTGGTGTGGAGTTTAGGGTCGTAGCGTTGTTCAGACAGTGGCCTGTTCGACCAATGTAACAAGAATCGAACTTTCCCAACAAAATTAATGCACCAGAAAACAAACAAGCAGCGGGAGTGTTTTCTGGCTTTGCTAAGATACATGCAACGAGGCTGATGCCACAGCATGTGAAGTGACCAGAAAACGTAAAGGCAATGGACCAACTAGCTGTTCGTCAGCAGAAGCGTAAGCACTTGGGCTGGTTGGTTCATGACTTGAGCAGAAACAGCGCAATATAAAAGGACGTGAGAAAGGGACAGACAACAGGTATACAATGGAAAAACTAGCTGTTCAACACCAGAAGCAGAAGCATTTGGGCTGGCTGGTTCATGACGTGAGGGGGAACAGCTCAATATAACAGGACGTGAGAAAGGGACAGGCAACAAGCATGTAATGGACAAACTAGCTGTTCATGAGCAGAAGCATTTGGTCTGGTTGGTTCATGACTTGTGTGGGAACAGCTGGTTCGTGACTTGAGGGGGAACAGCGCAATATAACAGGACATGAGATAGGTACAGACAACAGATATGCAATAGACAAACAAGCTGTTCATCAGCAGAAGCAGAAGCATTTAGGCTGGTTGGTTCATGACTTGAGTGGGAACAGCGCAATGTAACAGGACGAGAGAAAGGGACAGACAACAGGTATGTAATGGACAAACTAGCTGTTCATCAGCAGAAGCAGAAGCATTTAGGCTGGTTGGTTCATGACTTGAGTGGGAACAGCGCAATGTAACAGGACGTGAGAAAGGGACAGACAACAGGTATGTAATGGACAAACTAGCTGTTCAACACCAGAAGCAGTAGTATTTAGGCTGGTTGGTTCAAGACTTGAGCAGGAACAGCGCAATATACCAGGACGTGAGAAAGGGGCAGACAACAGGTATACAATGGACAAACTAGCTGTTCATCAGCAGAAGCAGAAGCATCATGATGCCAACGCACATGATGCCACACAGTCTCAGCACGCCCACTCTTTGCACACGCGGCAGATTACCCCTGAAACAGGGCACGCAGTCTATGTGTGCGCTCAGCTGTGCTGACAGTCATGCGTAGCCATGACTGCACTATGAAAGGAGATGCACACCAACCTGCCCTTACGCACGCTTAATCACGGGAGCCCTCTCACCTCACCCCCTTTCCCCACACCGGAAGGCAGGGCTCATCAAGCCACCATCCTTCTCTGCTCACCTTCGCACCCAAAGCATACAGTGTGTGTGATGCGATAAAATCGTACCACACTTGGACTTTGTACAGAACATTACGCTGCTTCACTTCGGTGGTCGCTCTTTGTCGCATGATTTGAGAGGTGCGTTCGCAAGCAGCTGCTTGTAATTCAATCATTTGACGAACTGTGCCCGCGGAAGTTCACACCGGAAGGCAGGGCTCATCAAGCCACCATCCTTCTCTGCTCACCTTCGCACCCAAAGCATACAGTGTGTGTGATGCGATAAGATCGTACCACACTTGGACTTTGTACAGAACATTACGCTGCTTCACTTCGGTGGTCGCTCTTTGTCGCATGATTTGAGAGGTGCGTTCGCAAGCAGCTGCTTGTAATTAAATCATTTGACGAACTGTGCCCGCGGAAGTTTCTATTTATTATCTCGGTATTCCTTCGCGACGGCAGTGAAATTTCGTTAAATTGAAATCCTGTATAATCACGCTTTGTTATATTGAGGCTCTAAATACATGGTGTTCTATGGAGAAAAAGTTATGAAAAGTTAAATACTATGTTATATCGAGAATTTAATTTTAATGAAGTTCTTTATATTGAGGTTTTAACTGTACATGATTTGTTGCCCAAGTGTGTACGTAACGTGACTGTGTCTTTTATGTGTGCATGTGGGTAGGATGCCTAATGTCACTTCTGCTGAAACTTTGCTGTAGAACATATTGTCACATTTTCAATTTATTATTCCTGATGCTATGCAGCCTATGCTTATGCTGTAATCATGAATTTCCCCGCCGTGGTTGCTCAGTGGCTATTGTGTTGGGCTGCTGAGCACGAGGTCGCGGGATCGTATCCCGGCCACGGCGGCCGCATTTCGAGGGGGGTGAAATGCGAGAACACCCGTGTACTTAGATTTAGGTGCACGTTAAAGAACCCCAGGTGGCCAAAATTTCATAATCAGATCGTGGTTTTGGCACGTAAAACCCCATATTTTTTTTGTAATCATGAATTTCTACACTGTACAGAATGGTACTTGCAAATGTTAGTGCTGGCACCGTTACTGAATCTATTGTACCACCTCATACTTATTGTAGCCCCAAAGCTCTCTACAATTGAAGTTGCCAGGGGTGCTATGGACATGGAACACCTACATACAATGTGTCATTTTATGGCAGATGGCGTGCCACAGGGAGCCACCGTGTATGTAGCCCATGCTTTTCGACATCGCTATGGCCCCTTTATTGAAGCTGCAGAGCTAGGTTTCAGTGCATGATGTGGTCACGCACACAGGACTCACTCACCTTCCACTCTTCAATTCTAGCTGTTTAAACGACATGCACGCTTTCATCACATGCCGATTGTTCTCTGATCACACGCTGTGGATGTGAGCACCCCAAGCCTCCATACAGGGTGCCGTGTCAGCACCTACTCCGCTATGCATGCGTGCACCTAGCCGATTTTAGCTAGGGGAAGTGAGCCTGCGCACACAGCAAAGGAGACCCCAGGTGAAGCTCTCCAGAAAGACATTCATTAACTGGTATTAGAATGCAACGCATTGGTTAAACATGCAACCGAATTGGAACCGAATTTCTTTGCAGAATAGCCAAATGGGCATCGGTGGCCACTAATGGTGCATGGCGAGAGAGAAAACACAAACCCAGCGCCTGCCCATAGAGAAATAAGAAAGTCTTAAAGAGAGGACACTCCCCTAAAGCCCAGCGGCCAAATTGACTGTAGTGCAGTAAGCGGCTGGTATAAGACTCTGAACCCAATTTCCGGTTTTGGATTAAGCATATGCGGTTCGAATGCTGCTAGTACGTGTTATGCCTGGCTGCGATCATCGATGCTTTTATGGCGCAATATTTTTGTTCAACATGCAATTCTGGAAAACAGATGTAAGATGCCTTGTAAAATGAAGAAACATTTATTTTGCTCGAAAAGAATTCTCCTTCCTGGTATGTGCATCCAACCATTGTTTTGGCACCACGGTACACTGCAGTGGTTGTCATATGAAGCTCCAGTGGACCCCAGAAGGCATCAGTTGAAAAACGTGAATCGCAAGCTTTTGTCAGTCTGACACTTAAACCTTGTAAGGAAACAGTGTGAAGAGATGAAACTGGTGAATGGGTGAGATAATGAACAAGGGCAATTAGCTTTTACAAACATCGTATAGAGAACACTGCCACATCACATACTAGATCATACAGTCTATACAACAAAGATTCTTATGATTTCCAAGCGTTCCCCCTATTCTCTGTCCCTACCCCTTAAAAGCATGAAAACATGCACGACTTGATGCATGTTCTTTGACACAAATTTGGCTCTGGCGTCCGCAATGGGACGCCGCGTACACAGGAGAAGACATCGAGAAACATAAATAAGCCAGACTGCCATTTGCTAGACACTAACCTACAATGCTCCTACGCATGCTCAAAACAAATGTGCGGCTTCAAAATGTGTTTTCAGTCATTCAGAACTGTGGCAGGAATTTGCGAGATGCATGCTCCTTGTTCTTGCGCACCTATGCATTATCTTTTGCCAGGCGCATGGCATTTTGCAGGTGCAACCAACACCCTCTCGTGTTAACACTCCTAGCGAACGCTTGTCCCATTTTTGACACGTTTGTTGTCACATTGACCATATTTTGCCCCATTGCCAACTATGGCCTCGAGTTCCGAAAAAAGTTCCATATTGTTGGGGTCTTCAAAAACCGTCACAAATTTGTTCCCGTACAATTTCTTCAACATGGTTAAACTTTCAAGTGCAGCCACAGTGGCCAGTGTGCCCTAAGCCCAAATTGCTTGAAACGCAGGATACCGAGGAAAAAAAAAAAGAATCCTCACCTTGTCGACATTCAAATGCATAAGGAGTTAGCGCAGGAGTGCAGTGTGTAGGAACATTAGGGACATACAAACGTGCAGAGAAACCAGAGTTTTCATGAGCTACAAGCAAGAACAAACCACTGAGGCTCGCATGTGTGAACCCGCTTTGCCTGTCTAGCTCTGCCTGATGGCGCAGAAAAAAGTTGGAATATGGGGTTATTTTTATTTATGACATACTACAGACCAAAATTTGGTTCTCGCAGGACAGGCACTTAGTATCTGAACAACAATTGCAAAAAAAATAGATAAAAAATAAACGGAAGGAAAGAAAATAAAAGTGTAAAGCAAATGTTACTAAAATACACAATTACACACATGCGCACAACACAGGAAAAGTACTTCGCTTATAAAGTTAGCCAGTATGTCATGGAAGGAGAGTTCCATTCTGATACTACGTGAGGGAAGAACGAAAATTTGTAATTGTCCTGGTAAAATAATGGGTGAATGCATTTGGTTTATCGTGACGAGTGCACCTTGTGGACAGAGGGGTTAGATATAAAGCGGGGTCTATGGATATTTCGCTATTAACCCCTTTTGGACGAGCACAGCTCGTCTTTGCCGAGCTGTCCCAAAACCGTTTTGGACGAGTGCAGCTCGTCTGCTCGAGATAATATCTCCTTTTGAGTGTTTTTTACGAGACACGCTCGTTTGCGGGCTAACTGTATCGTTTCGCTAATGGCAGCACTGGGCAGGCAATTTATGTTTTTTCAAACGCCGTTTCACATTTATTTGAGGGGAAACTCATGTTTAAAAAAATGGCATCCGGTGGAGGCGACACATGTGTTTCTGATTCGTTGTCGCGGAAAAGAAGCATTTCGCCGTCGTCTAGCTCTTTGGACGATAGTGATTCAGAAACCGAAGTTTACTTCATTTCTGGAAACAAACAATAGCGATCACTTTGAAGTTAGCAGTTCATCAGATGAATAAGACTGCTCAGAAGACACTATTGTGAGTGCACGTCATTGGCGGCGCATTGATGTGAAGGAAATTCTCACGAAGGCTCCACGGTTTCCGTTTTTGGGCGTCCCTGGTAAGGCGTTCAATAAAACATTTCCTGATGACTTGGTAAACCTTTCCGAACAGTGCTCTTGCTCTGTTTTTTATTTTTGATTACCAGCAGGTAGCTGGCCTCATTTAGCATGAGCAATAATAAACTTTAATATGCTAACTTGACTTAGTATGTGCTTGAATTTTTTTTTCAACAACGATAACTTGCTTTTTAGAAGGAAAATATTCAATATCAAATTAAAAAAAAAAAAAGTTTGGGCACAGAAATTGTCAAAATAATAAAACGGTTAAAGGGATAATGAGTGAGTGTAAAAATTTCAGGCGAAGCATCCGTCTTCGTGTTTCGAGGAAGGGAATATTATTTGTGACCATTGGTTGTGTAGGGGAATGGGAGCGATCGAACTTGCAATAGATAAAACTAGTGCTGTGCAAATAGCAAAATTTTCGGTGCGAAGGGAGTTTGAATATTGAAGCTTGGGTGCGAATCGAATGGACTATTTTTAAAATATTTTTCGAATACTTCCCCAACTTAAATTACTGAAAAAATGTACTGAAAAACATGACCAAGAAAGCAAATTTATTACACAACTAGTGTAATCCCACATATTCTTTCTTAGAAAAAAAGAACAGGCCAATACAGCTATTCAACAGAATGGATGGCTACAAGTTGAATCGCTGAATGTTGTCATGGAGGAAAGCGAGTTGCTCAACATGTCCCGGAAGTGGACATGCTCTCCTGCTAGTAACTGCACTGGACACTGAGGACAGGTGCTCGCTAGACACGCTTGTGGCTGGTATGGCCAGGTATTGCTTTGCAAGATGAACCAGCAAAGGATAAAAAGGGCAAGCTCTTGCACCTTGCTCCTTCCACTAGCGACATGGGCCTTCCTTTCGGTGCGGAGTCACGTGATGCCTTTCTGCTTGTGGCTGTGAATGCTGTTGCTAGCCTCATCATCAGCCTATATTTATGTCCACTGCAGGACGAAGGCCTCTCCCTGTGATCTCCAATTACCCCTGTCTTGTGCTGGCTTAGAAGGGTGTCAGAATTCTTTCACAAGGAGAATTGGGCTTACCCGCCGTGGTTGCTCAGTGGCTATGGTGTTGGGCTGCTGAGCACGAGGTCGCGGGATCGAATCCCGGCCACGGCGGCCGCATTTCGATGGGGGCGAAATGCGATAACACCCGTGTACTTAGATTTAGGTGCACGTTAAAGAACCCCAGGTGGTTCAAATTTCCGGAGTCCTCCACTACGGCGTGCCTCATAATCAGAACTGGTTTTGGCACGTAAAACCCCATAATTTAATTTTTGAGAATTGGGCTTGCTCGTGTCATTTAAAAGCGCTGCAATTTGATTTTTAGCCATGAAACTGTTATACAGTCAACATCCAATTTTTCGAACTCCCTAGAGACCACGAAAACGTCCGAAAAATTGGGCATTCCGAAAAAATGAATGCATGCCTTTTACTGTCCCCAAGGGCACAAATCGCCACAGGCCCGTCCAAAATAGCTCAGAAGGCCGACCAGTTATTAGGCGTATCGGTGCTCGTACTATGATAGGAAACGGTGGGTGCACGCAGGTAGGGACAGACAGCTGCTCGGAACATGAATCGAGATAAACCCTGCTGATCGAAAGATTGCCTATCGTACTGGTTAAAACGAGCCATATTTTTCTCATTAATTGTGAATTTATGTTTCTGATTCACTAAAATTCGCCAACAATGACCTTTGGCGCTCCACGCGGCAAAAACATGAAGATGCATAAGAGGTCTACCACGTGACCTTCTATTACTGTTTGTGGTTCCTGGTCTTTTTATTAGTTATAAAATTCAGTACACTTTCTTTTGTTATAAGCTTTTTCTAACTTGCAATGTGCAGATAGGCCTTCGTTTGTAGTGAGCAGAAAAGTGGCACTGTCTTCGTCTTCGTTTTCAGAGTTGGCTTGGCTCGTCTATCGAAAGAATAACGACGACAGGGGCCAGCCAGCCATGGCATAGGCCATAGAGTTACTGTAAATAATATAAGCAACTCGAGGAAAAGCTCCCCATAGTGCCCATGTATTTAAATCGGCAAGGGCACTGCCATGTTGCTACCTTATGCAAGCGCGCAGCCACAGACGACACGATGCGGTTGAGACGAGGTGCAAAATCAGCGCGATCCCGAGCCTCCGTCAGTACGGTATCGCCATCTAGTTAAGGCGCCTGCAAACTGAGCCTTTTAGGCACCGTAAATTTTACATAAACATGTTCTAAATAGCTATCCAGTCTTTCCGAAAAATATATGGAATGACCTTCAAACGTTGTCCCTGCCTACGTTTAAGTGCTTGCTTTTGCATAGTACTTTGAATATTTTAGTGCTACAATAATGAGCCATAGCAACATGGCAGCGCCTTTGCGGTTCCCGCTTTCTTTCACCCAACTTTTCCTCTAGAGGCAGTATACTAACTCTATGGCGTAAGCGTGTACTTAGGGGAAAATGCGGTACAAATATAAGAAATGCCTGTACGGCAACGCAAACTTATTGTACCAGCTTTTTATTTTCAAAAGTAGTTGAAAAGGTCATAATGTTGCATTTGCACTTACTCCTGTGAAAGCAGTACGACAGGCGGCTTTCACTGTTGGCGAGGTGGGCTATCGGCATCGCTATCATTTCTCAGCGTTGCTGGAGGAAGGACACATAGTTCTTTTAGAGCCTGCTCAGATTGAAAAATTCTGCTTGCGAAATATCGACGCGCTTTTCGAAGTAACCGCTGCAGCTGTAAGCAATACCGGGGGTGAGCTTTTCGTTGCGCCATAAAAAAAAAAAAAAAAACTAGCTCTATAAAAATTGGTTGTCAGTCTCTTTAAGGAATACGTACCGTGTCCTGGTGACAATTGCCCCTTCCCACTAAAGCCCCTATATAAAAAAAGTAGCGACACTCTCCTCCTCCACCTTCCCTCCTCCTCAATTCTCCTCTCTTTCACGCTCGCTCCTCGACCGTGGCGCCGCCTACACCGCTCGAGCGTAGCAGACGACCTTTCGCAGAGTGAATGCGCGCTTAGCAAGGCGGTGCGTTTGAGCGTTTGCGTTTGCTTTCTAGCTTCGAGTAACTTTGTGTACAGCATAGAATTTCTGTAAGGAGGGTTATATAAATTCAGTGACGGCAGGTTTTCGTTTATTCCTGTTTTGAAAACTTCTTTTAAGTACCTAAACGAGCGCCAACGCCGTACCATGACGACTCCGAATGTATCGCGTGCGCTACAATTAGGTACGTAACATTTGTCAAGTGCGTGTCGCAAGATCTTGTTGCGAATTGGTGTAAATAATAAGTTTGTGATCGAATGTCAACATCTTGGCCTCCAGCAAGCCCTCGGTAACCTAAATAATCCGCACCGTCCATACCATGTGAATTCGCGATGCATATCAGCTATGACGCAAAAAGGCTGGCAGAGGGCACAAACAACCGCTGCTCTGAAGATTCGATAGGGCATTACAAGATACAAAGCCGTCAACATGCGCGCTTGCCAATCTTCTAAGCACGCGCGAAGGCTCGCGTGCCCGCGCATGCAAGCCTGTAGGCGTACAAAACGATTAAGCGCGCCGAATACACGTCCAAATACACCAAAGTACACGTACTCGCAACTTACCTCGCATAGTCATGTGGAGGGTGTTGGTCTGAAGTTATTCCTGCCAATTCGATGAATCCACGTCTTTCTTCTTAACCCGTCGCGCTTACCGGGCGGTATGGAGAAGAGTCGCTTGCCTTTGCTAGAAGTATTTTGGCATCCAAAGGCGCAGCAAGCCATGGTTATTGAAAATGCCTTGAAGCGACGTCGCACTTGCCACAAAACTTAGTTTAACGCATTCTCAAACTTAAACAACGAGGAAGAGCAACGGTACCAACGTGCGATCCTCGCCAGTCGGTAGACGCTTATCAAGCGAAAATGGCGACGGAGCGTGATCGTAAACAAACGCAGCCAGCGTCCGGCGGCTCGGCGGTCCACGTGATGCCATTAAGCCAATACCAACGCGGCGTCGGCCTCGGACAGGGTGTGCGAGGAGGCGGCGGCATTCTTCAAAGCGTGACGCTACTTTTGTATATAGGGGCTTTACTTCCCACTAATAATGTGCTTCACCGCAATACTTCGCATATGCTTCACCGCGTAGCACTGCTGTACTGAGGCAAAGCTGACTTTTGGGAACCCGCGTTATGCAATGTGCCGTGCCTTCCGAGCTTCGAAGCCATTGGCGAGGATTACAAAGGTGGAGTCCGCGCCATTGCTAACAGCGGCAAATTGTTTTCATAAAAATCACAGCACCGAACAGCAAAAAGCTTGGTAGCGAACGTCGCAGTAGCTAGACCTAGCGTTGCCGCGGTGGTGGCTATGGCTACGGCTGCCAGCGGATCTGCGTGCAAAAGCGCCGGTTCGAGGCGGCAAGATAATCAAATTGGCGGCGGTAGTGGCTTCGATTAAAGGCCAACTTCCATGCAGCGAACTTTCATGACGAATTTCATGTGACGAAAAATCCAGCGATAAGTGCTGACGCGAATTCATCACACCACACTCCATGCAACCAAGTGCGGGCGAACGCCGCCGACCATGCAGTCGAAGCAGCCCGCGAGGAGTTGTGGCCAGACGAGATAGGCTACGAAAGCGACGTTCGCGAATGAAAGCAGAAGGCAAAAATGCGCCTAAACTAATGTTTCTACACGTAAAATAAGGCAACTGACCTGAAAAAGTGCGAATATAAGTGTTCGCTGTTAGCCAGAACCTATTTAGGTTGCAACTCATTGTTTCCCTTTTTTTTTGCGCAACACGTCTGTATTTTGCCGATACTATCCCTCGCCTGTCACCCTGTGTTAGTTTACGGCTCGCTCCGCTCGGCAACAGCTGAGTTTTTCTCTCGTCAGCTTCCGCCTTCGAGCCTGCCCTGCCATCGAAGAAACACGGAAAGGTATTAATGTGATGACGGACTTGGCAAGCGTCCGTCGAAACCATCTTCTCCAGTTGAAAAAGAAGTTGCTGCTTAAAATAAATGCAAGAAGAGAAGGAGCGATGCATCGACAGCGGCCATAGTCGTCACTGCAGCAGTTGTAGTAGTCAACCGACTTTTCCAACGAAAAAGATCTTGACAAACATGGCACGCACCACCTGACGGTCACCCCTGTTAGCGCGCCACAGTCGTCGCCACGGGGAAGATGTTTAGCCCCCTCCACGAGGTGACACACGGGTGGCACCGATTTTGACTATTGTCGTTCCGCTGCGTCGTGAGAGCTGCGCAAAGGGTATACAAAAGGCGCACGCCGAAATGGAGGGGCCCGTACGTGACTTGCGAGAAGGCTCTCTTTTGTCTCTTAAAGAAGCGAGCCACCTATATGCCGCACTTACGCGATGCTTCAGCTCGAGTTTTACTCGGATGTGCCAGTGCCAGTGATCTACACTCTGCTTACGTCAATCAAATGTCTTTCCAAAACACTACAGTCCCCAAGGCATCTTGTTGCGGGAATGCATGGGCAGAGCATCATCGGGAAGCGAAGCCTCTAACTACATAGAGTAAACAAAACAAGCAGTGACCACATATTATTCACTAGAACATTGAGGCAGAACAACAAACAAGGAGGAGAAACGGCGCTGGAAAACAAGCGTTTGAAGCAAAGGTAGGAAATAACCCTACAGTAGCCAAGCGTCAACAAACAAAACTCCCGCCTACGGGCGACCGACAGAAGCCAAACTCTGCGATGTGGTCTGATTGGTCCACGCTCTCCGCCGCGCGTGACGACTTCCGGTGGCAGCGGTTCGCTGGGCGGCAAATATCTGGAGGGAGTGGATCGACCGAGAATAGCCAGTTTTTTAATGTCGGTCGGTGGGCGGCTATCGCCGAGTGACCGCCGCCGAAAGTTTGTAGCTTTTTCGCGCCATGGAGGTTGGCCTTAATGCTGTTTCGGATTTGCGGTCATGGCAAGAAGTCTGGAGTGTCCGAAATTTCAGACGTTTTTATACATTGACTTTATGGGGTACGTGGCGCTGCCGCAAAGGCTTCCGAAATACTGGGCATGACCGAAAAATCGGCCGTCCGGGTAATTGGTCAACTGTATTTATTATCCGGAACTTCGAATACTTTGAACAGTAAAAGTTTGAATCGAATAGCGAACACTATTGGAAAAATATTAGAAAGTTCGAATATTCGCACACCCCTAGATAAAACCAGTAGCCTTTCTCTGAAGTTTCTCAATTTTTTAAATGTTAAGTTTAGTGTACAGATCCCATGTAATACTAGCATATTCGAGTTTGGGTCTAATGAAGCTAACATAACTGGCTGGTGAATTTCTGAGCTTGTGTCGTAAAAAAATAGTTTTCGGAAATCAGAAGAGCAAATATTGTTAATGTGTAAATTCCAAGAAAGGGTATTAGTGAATGTTACATCAATGTATTTGTAGTTTTCGACTTGCTTTAGTGGGGCAGAGGCCACTGTGTACTCGTATTTTAGTAGGTTTTTCTTATGTGTTATGTGAAGACAGAGTGTTTTATCTTTGTTCAAAGCCATGTGCCACTCATCACACCATTTTTGTATGTTCTGTAAGCTTAAATCGAGTTCAGTTTGGTAAGCACGAAGATATTTTATGAAATAAGACCGAGCCATCTGCAAAAAAGTTAATTTGTGTACCAGGTGTGACAATGCTAACAATATCATTAATGTACAGTAGAAACAGCAATGACCCCAGGATGCTGCCCTGGGGTACACCGGATGTAACGGGGAGACAGCCAGAGTTGTTACCATCCGTTGAAATAAACTGCAAGCGACAGGAAAGATAATTTGCTATCTATGCAACTATAATATTGGGTAAATTAATATTTCTGAGCTTTTGAATAAGTTTACAATGAACTACTTGATCGAGTGCTTTACTAAAATCTAGAAAAGGGAGTCAATTTGACCTTTTGAATTTATTCACAAATATTGAACTTTAATATGTGAAGCTTTTTGGTTTTAGCGGGAAGGTAATAAAAAATTCATGAGCCATTCTATTCAGTGAAAGTGCATGACGAGTAGAGCTGTTTAGCGCACGACACAGAGGTGAGCAAGAATTTTGAACAAAGGTACGAACATATTTATTGTCCTGATCAGTGGTCATCGTGACGATAAGTATGCACACACATTCGCGTATCACCTCTGTTATTAAATCTGTCTGTCACGTAAGACGGACATACCCCCTTAAGCAATGGCTTATACCCACGTCAATGCGGCCGCCCCATTACGACGACAGCAGAGAAGTGAAATTCTATGCTGGAATGATGAGCGGCAACGGGGCCAGCTATGGAAGAAGACGACGACAACGAATGCGTGAGCAGTGGCATGAGCGCATTCGCGCGGTTGCGCCGAGGGGTGCCAACCCTTTTTTCTTGGTCACCTTATCAGGCACACACTACGTCACGCACTACGTTATACATTCACAGAGACACATTGTTTTAGACACAAGTGGCCGTTATACCGAGCTCCAACGGTAGTGGCGATATGCATTTGCTTTTGTTGTTGGCTGTTTCACTCTCACTTTTTAGGGGAGAGTTTTGTAGGAGAGCCTGTAGTCTCCTGCGGTGCAGGGTTGTAGGCCTACGTCACAACAGGGAGAATGAGGTTTCAGTTGGTTTGGTCAGAAGCAACATATTTGGAGAGCATGTCGCCAGGTGTCCGTTTGAAGCTCTCCGTCAAGCCATTAGTTTGGGGTTGGTAGGTGGCAGTGGTGGTGCAATGGATGATGCAACATTCAACAAAGAGAGTGTAGTGTTGGGCATTGGGATGACGCCGGGCCAAGGGGGAGGCCTACGAAGTGAGGCCTAACGGCCAGGGTGTGGAAGCGCCGCAGAAGAAAAGACTACTACCTTGTATGGCGACCAAACGACGATGGACTACTTTATTCAAACAGCAGAGAGGAGGGGGAACACGGCGCGGTACAATGCGCCAACAAAGTTGACCGAAATGTCATCTAGCTTTGAGCGCGGAGTGGCGCTAGTGATCAGACACTATGAAAACGAAACTGAGAACACAACATCAAACTGAACTATCTCTCCACGCTCGAGAAAAGCATTAGTAGTTAAAGACAACACCAATGTCTTAAGACAAAGGCAGCATGCCATGTATACTATGAGCATCATTATACAATAGAAAAATAAAAGTTTTAATTTTAATAGTTTAATTACTGTGAACTTTGGTAGCTTATTGCAAATTTTGGGAGCTTATTGCAAACTTTGGTAGCTTATTGCAAACTTTGCTCACTTACTGCAAACTTTGATTGCTTACCGCAAACTTTGGTCGCTTACTGCAAACTTTGGCCAATTGTTGCAACGTGCCAGTTGCTTGTTGCAATGCATTGGTCGCTTGTTGCAACGTACAAGCTGGCTGCACGGCTAAGTTTATGTGACCACCACATTCTAACGCAGTTTAAGATGCTGGAACATTACAGATTGGCGACGTATCAAGAGGGAACATGATACATGGAAGTCCATGGGATTGAGGTTGTGTCTGGGAAACGCGACGCAGCAGCAAGGAATATATCGACGGGGTTCCTACTTTCCAGCTAGCTGCTTCCTACTTGCCAGCTAGGGTATGTGCGGGTGGCCGCGGCGACTGCCAGAGCAAAAACGTGGTTGACTAACCACATTTGGGTAAATGGGAGTGACAGTGGAGCCTTCCACAATCACCGTTTGCTGGGCACTCGGGTAGTGGAGCTTTCCACACTCACTGTTGGCTGGGTACTCGGGCAATGTCAGACAAAGAGACTCAGGAAATGTCGGAGGGATCTCATGTGACGCGCCTCGTGGCACCGATAGCGCTTGCGGTTACCGTGTGCCACCTGCAAAAGGAAGGCTTCCCTCCTCTCCCTAAACCTGCTGCCATTTGCACTCTGATGCGACGTTTGCCATGCATGCGAACGTCATGGGACATGAGGATTTCCACAAAGTAATTATACAAACGCTAAAATAAAACATACCTAATACAAATAACTAGCTACAGGAAACTAGAGAATCATATAATACTAATTCTAATATCAGCAAAGTGAACACGATATATATACTATATTTACAAGCACAACAAACAGAACAGGCTTAATACGAATAGCGCCCCACATAGTGTGGGTTCTTATTGTCTCACAGGAGACCAACCATCGCCGGTTTGAGCTTAGTGAGCCACAGGGCTGCGTCCGCTGTCGCCTCCAGCACCGCTACGCGCGAGCTCAGGCCGCAAGGGGCTACCGAGGGACACACGCAAAAACACAGTAATGCTCTGAGTTAACGGAAATCGTTTATTGAATCCGTTGGCACTATCACTGCACAAACGCCCGGAACCAAGGGGATCCTGCGCCAAGGGCGAAAATACAGAAGCGGGCGCCTATAGCACGTCACTCAGAGAGCACAGGCTCAAGTTGGGACACGCCGCTAGGAAAAGTCCCGGCGGCTATGCTACTTGCTCTGGCGATAACCAATGGGTCAACTCGCGAGAGCTCGGGCAATATCCTTCGGCTTTGGCTTTCGGCAAGTGCGGCTCGGCGGGGTACGACCTCGCTTGAGCACTAATGGCACCGCTCGTCTCCTTAGCGTCGGGAAAGGATCAGCACAAAGTACGCGCTCCCCGCACGGGCAAAGGCACCGTGCGCGAGCTCCAGCCCTAGTCACAAAGGTGTCGGCGGACGAGAAGAAAGCATGAACGTACTGTGCGCTGGTCCCGGAGAGAAGTCCAGAGCCACGCTCCGCCGCTAGCAGCCCAAACGCGCGGCCGCGCGACGTCAGCGCCCCGCCCTCACCGCAAACCGCCTAAAGCCCCTTGATGTTAGAAAGTAGCGACACTCTCCCCCACGCGCGCGCTTTCCTCCTCAATTCTCCTCGGATTTCTCCCCCTCACCGGGCCGGCGCGGCGCTGAACCCTCCAGTGGCTCGCTGCAGCCGCATTAGAATCAATGCGCGCGCTTGTTTATTCGGCCCTTTGAAGCGTTGTATGGGAATTTATCCCTTGTGAAACTGTCATGACGAAAGTACGTTTCCGATAGAACGTCGTGCCATTTTTTTAGGACGCTTCGATAAATACAAGCGGAAGCGCTCCAAGCAGTGGCTGAGCTGTTTACCTCTACGTCGCCACTTGGGTTGTCCGTAACGCGGAGGTGTATTGGGTGCATACAATATAAGCAGCGTAGAGTATAAACGAGAATTTGGTTCACAATCTTCGCTCTTAAAAGGCTCAGAGATGGTAACCAAGAAGAAATGTGATAGTTTACTTAAAGTGAATTCGCCAAAATGAGTGGGCCAAAAGCCTTTGTACCAATGCCACTGTGCGAAATTGGTGCTGTGTTTGTGAAACAGCCAACATAGAACTTTACACACGCGCCTGTATTCCGTCACTATGAAACGACGAGAAATTACATTCCACCACCTCTGGGAGTAACCTAAGTCTCTCTCTCTCAAAAAAAAAAAAAAAGGCTGATTGCTTACACGGAAACTGCTAAGACTGGCACTTGATAATTAACTTACAGACTTTAAGATGTCAAGTTTATCAGAATTGCGGGAGATTATCAGAAGCGCGTGGCTTGTACTTAATGAGCATGCGCAAATAATACATAATACCACTTATCTACCTATATATTGCGGTTCATGCCTTCGCAACATAAAGTATATA
Source organism: Dermacentor silvarum (assembly GCF_013339745.2). NCBI lineage: Eukaryota > Metazoa > Arthropoda > Arachnida > Ixodida > Ixodidae > Dermacentor > Dermacentor silvarum. The sequence goes on along the minus strand of NC_051163.1, from coordinate 4,142,348 downwards.
AAGAAAAAAAAATGCACGCAATAAGAGTAAAATAGTTCCTTGGCTTCACAAGTATCAGGCACAAGGATCACACGCACACACACACGCGCGCACACACATACATGCACACACATACACGCACACAAGCACGCACATACACAAACACGCACACACACACGCACACAACTACAAAATATGAGTTACAGGCATTAACTCACAAATTACATACATTTGAAAACTAACGCACGCGCGGAAAACACAAAAAGCTTTGTCACGGCTCGAAGAGTCAACGAAAATTTCAGCCGACTCACTTAAAAAAAACTATATGCACAGTTATCGGTGCTCTGTATTAAACTGAACGAAGAGTCCGGCTATGCGAAGAGCATTAAAATCTCCATGCAACTTCATCCACAAATATGAGGAAAGCTGCAACATTCACCTCGCAAAGAACGGCGGGCTTAGAAGGGTCGAAATCCCTTCTCCCGATGTTATGGAGCCACTGCTTCCGACGCACGACATTCCGTTCACCTCGGGGGATATAAAATAAGGCTTGCCCTTTCTCTGGCCTGCTGCTGCATTGAAATGCGCAGCAGCAAGGCATTTTCACGGAGAACGAATCTCAGATTCCTACGAAAGGATGGAAAAACTTGGGAAACACGTTCGGAGCGGCAGGGCGACCACCACTTGGACTGCTCATGGAGTGCGGGAGAAACTAAAGGCGCGCGAAAGCAAGTTTCGCGCCGTTTTCGTGACGTCAGGGTCACCTGACGGGGTAATCTCGAGCGCCGCAGCCATTCAGCGTGGCGGATGCGCTGCCTCCGCGAAAGAGGGGGAGAAAAAGAGGAGGTTGACCGCGCCGGCGAGGGTGTTGCGGCGTAGATCAAAGCGTTTCGCTACTTTCTAACATCAAGGGGCTTTACAACCGCCGCGTGCGCAGCGCCACCGCGGAAACCGGTTAGGCGGCGCGGGCGAGCGGGGAACGAAAGCGAGGGATGGTAGAGCCCGCGCAATGGCACCGGCGCCTCCCTCAATCCCCACAATTGACATCACAGTCATGCAAAATCTTGAAACACATCATTCATAAACACATCATGCTTTTTCTGGAATCGCATAATCTACTATCTAACATACAGCATAGGTTTAGGTGCGGTTTTAGTACGACAATGCAGTTAGTTGAGTTCACGCATGGCATTTTCCATAACCTTGATGCTGGCAACTAGGTTGACGCTATCTTTATAGATTTCTCGAAAGCATTTGACACAGTATTACATTCTAAACTCCTTGTTCAAGAACGGAGCCTTGGGGCTCCGTTTTTGGGCACTGTGTTTTATATGAAGTGATAAACTGTTCTGATGATCATTACAGCCTCCAGGAGTCATTTGCTAGGTTTTGCAGTTGGTGCAATACCTGGCAAATGAACATGAATTTTGATAAAACCGTCCTTATGTCCTTCTGTAAGAAATATTCTTCTTCTCTTTTTCATTACTTCTTCAATAACCGAGCCGTGGATAGGGCATCTGAGTATAAGTATCTCGGTGTCATTTTTACTCATAACATGTCATGGTCAAAACACATTAATTACTGTGGGGATCGAGGTGCCTTCCTGCGCCGCGTCCTCCAGCTCGCGCGTGGCGCTTAGCTCGATCTCCGGGAACTGCCGCCGTAACGGCAACATGGTGGACATGGCGAGAGCGCCGGACCTACTTTCCCGTGCAAACCGTGCTTCTCCCCCTCCCGGGATTGGACGTGCCCTGATTGGCCTCCGGCGTGGCGGCCCCCGGGCACCCTCTCCACCCGAGCTCTCGTCCGCTGAGCGCTTCCTTGCCGCGGCAGGTGCTCACAGGCCCGCAACGAGGAGGTTACATGAGACCTTTGTTCTCGCGACTCCTCGTTCTCGCGCTTGGCGGACTGCTACCCGGTTAGCTCTAGCGCAGCGGGCGCACGTACTCGGATCGGTCTTGCGGTGAGCCTTCGCCCGTAAGCGCCGTGACTGTCACACTGCGCTGTATCTTGGGTGAATAAATCCGTGTTTGTTGGCGATCTGACTCCGGAGCCTTCTCTGCGCCGTGTCGGAGAGTCGACGAACCCTGCCGTAGCGCCTTTGTGCGTTGCGGAGTGGAGGAGCGACGTGCCCTTTTCTGACTGTCGCTCGCAGGGTAAGCCTTGTGCAAACCCATCTCCACATTACATATGTAAGAATGCACAAAGAAAATTAGGTTACCTGTGGGGTACACTAACTAACTTTCCAAAAGGTACTAAGCTACTGTTATCTCTAATCCGTCCTGTTGTTGACTACCCATCTGTCGTTTGGAACAGTGTGAGATTGTTTAACAGACTGGAAGCAATTCAGGAAAAAGCTGTAAGATTTACATGTCAACGTTATAATAGCGTCTTTTCACCCTGTTCTGCATTTTGTTCCTTGAATTTAACTTCGCTCTATTCACATCGCATAATTAGATTTCTTGCACAGCATCGTTATCTCTTTGGTTAGACTTTCAAAAAACAACCATGCCAACCTTGCGCCAGAGTCATTGACGAGATGACATCACAACTTAAACTTGCTTCCCTACTTTGCATGCACTGACATGTTCAAATTCAGCTTTTTCCCTTGTTCCATAGAAGACTGGAATTCCTTACCTGGGTCTATTCGCTCATGCCCATCCCCAAGTTTTGTATCCCCCACCCAAGATGTATGGTCTTAGCACATCATCCTTATCGCTGTATTTGGAGAGTTGTTCATAGACTTGGTCTTGACACATCCAGGATTGTCTTAATTTTCCTGCCAAATAACAATTTACATGGTGCTCGTGCGGTTACATCGTGTGGAGTTGTTCTATACGGGAACAACTATCTTGCATGTTGGTTTTTGAAGTCATTCAGTGCACTTTTCTTGAGTTTGTCCTGAATAACTTACACGCTCTGCTGCTCTATTAGAAGCAAAATGGTATGGAGGCACCAGCATGTGACATATAATGTGTTGCTGCAAGAAGTTTGCATACTGTGTGCCTCTAAGTGCTGGTTCATTGTCTGAGACTATAATGTCAGGAGAAGAGAGTACTGAATACGGAGATGGTAGCATCTGCTGATGATGATGAAACTGGGTGAATCTCTATCTGCTTGGAAAAAGCCTCCACCATCGTAAGCAAATACAGTGAAACCTCGTTAATTCGACCCTCGTTAATTTGGAAAATCTGATAATTCGGACTCGGTTCTCTATTCCCGGTAGGCATATGTATTCAATGCAATGGAATTCTTGTTAATTCGGACGTATTTGGCCACACATCGGTTGATTCGGACAGCTTTCGGATCTTGGCGAGCGAGAAGTGCAGCAAATGTGCAACGCAAAAGAGCAAAAACAGCGTTGGCGTCTAACGGAAATGAAGCGGCGGAGTGCGCATTGCCACAGTCATAAGCGGATACATGAATGACAGCAACGCCGGAACGCTTTTTGCCTATTTGTGCCTTTAAAGCCTTTATTCTTGTGTTTAACGCCACGCATAACAGCGCGTTGGCCGTGTGCTTTCATAACTACATAATTGCCATCCATGATCGCGTCGATAGTGGCCGCGGTTTCTTCCGCAGTGGTTGTGGCAAACAATAGTTTCGTTTCGACTCGGTACGCGCGGCAGCCGCTTGCCTAAAAGAACTGCCTAATTGCCATCCATGATCGCGTCGATAGTGAGTGTGGTTCTGTCCGCAGTTGTTGCAGCGAACAGTAGTTTCGTTCTTATGGGATGCGTGCGTCGGCCGTGTGCCTTCAGCACCGCAAAGTCGCCGTTCATAATCGTGTCGATAAAAATATTTAATTATGGGGTTTTACGTGCCAAAACCACCATTTGATTATGAGGCACGCCGTAGTGGGGGACTCCGGATTAACGTGCACGTTCTTTAACGTGCACCGAAATCAGTGGCCGAAGTTTCCTCCGTGGTGGTTGCTGCAAACAGTTGTTTTGTTTTGACCTGGTGCAAAGCTGTCGAGGATGTAGAGCACGAATTACTTCGGGATGGACGGACAATATGTTGCCAATCAGCTCACTGATGAAAAAATAATTGGGATGAGCACATGGTAGTGCAAAACGTGTCACAAATGAAGGCGTGCGCTGTGGCCGTGCTGCGAAGGAAGTCGCGAGGCCTTGATCCTCGCTGTGAGAGCCAACAAGTCACGAGATGACGAAAATTGCAGCTTCTGCACTGCTTTTGTGCCAAAATAGCAACAGGCTTTGCTCGTTCATTCACTAAATAAAAGGGTGTTGAGGTTGTAAGCATTTGGCTTATTGTTTTGTGGATATCCTCGATAACTCGGTTAATTCGGACATTTTCTTTGGTCCCGTGAAATCTGAATCAATGAGGTTTCATTGTAGTGACAAAAAAACAAAAAACAAAGAAAAGACACAAAAAAGATTAAAAAAAAAAAGAACGTTCAAATTCAACATGAAGCCTGGACCAGGGTTTTTCTAGAAACGGCCGTTAGGTGTGCCACGTGAAGACCTTTGATGGGCTTGGCACGCAGTACAGTCTTGAAGTTGGTTCGAAATAGCGTTACCAATTCCGGACCACGACTACACGAGATTCCCACAAAAGACAGCCTTCGTGCAAGCCAAGTTCACTGAATCGTGAAGTGAAGTGAACCCAGTCTTATCCAACTGGTAAAGAGGTACTACAGTCGAACCCACTTATAACATTATTGAAGTGCCACGAAGATTCCATTGTTATAACCGATAATTATTATAACTAGTTGCGTGAAAAAAAAAGGGGGGGGGGGATGGCAGAGCTAACGGTGAGAAAACTATAATGGTGGGGAGGCCCACCACCCTCCTCCATGTGGCTGCTGATTGTGTTGACTCGTTTAACTGTTTAACTCTGCTTCCTGCGCGCTCCGATCACGTGTAACAAACCGCGGCTGTCGGCGTTCAAGAATGGCACTGCTATAATAACTGCAAAGTGGAGTCACGGGCGGCAAGTGACATGTGAGCTGGGCCGAGGCATCGCTTTGGTGGCCTCAAAAGTGGCCTTTTAAAAATTCAAAATGGTGGCTGTGGCAGCCTCTTAGCTTGAGAAATCCAAAAGAAATGCTTGGGCGAGATCACCACATAGATTGGGCGAGATTCCCACATAGAATAAAGACAATGAAGAACCAACTTTGCACCCTGCGCCCTGCGCAAAGCGCAGTAGGTGCGATTCATTCGTTTTTAGGATGGTGGTGTGGCGTAGAGCTATGGGCGCAGCCTGTTCATGTTTGGAGGGGAGGAAGAGCTACGGGAGAAAGGCACGTGAGGTTGGCGATGTGGAGAAGGCTGGAAAACAGTGTGCGGCGGTGTGTGGCGGCTCGATTTTTTTTCTTTGTTCTTTTCAAGGATTTTGCATTTCATTTCCTTTTGGTACGGACATCCAGTAGCCAGACTCCATCGTTATAATTGATAATGTGGCATGGGGGCATTGTAGTAAGCGGGTTATTTCACCATATAAAACATACAAAAAGTAGACGGTGCAGCAGCTTCTCATTGTTATCACCGATATGTTGTTAAAACCGGTATTGCTATAAGTGGGTTTACTGTAGTGAGCAGAGCATGAGCTGCATACGAGAGCGAGCAATCGTCGCTCACTGTAGGACATCAGGGTAAGCTTGTTCCAGCATATGTACATCTGCAGGTGTGTTTTGGAGAGCAGTAGTTGTCATTAGAGAGGCCTGCTGAGCCCATCAGCATATCCCAACAGGCTTCCTGGTTTGTAGGTCAGCTTGAACTGGCAGCTTGAAAGAGTCAAGGCCCACCTGATGACCCATGGATGCCTGGCACACCTTGACTGGAGCTAACAGTCCAACCAATGGGTTGTAGTCCGTAACTGCAGTCCATGGTCTTCCCCACAAATGCTGGTGAAACTTGCTTACTACAAAAAATTAGGGCCAAGGCCTCTCTGTCTACTTATTTATTTCTCTATTTATTCAATACTGCCAGCCACCTTTTGGCAGCTATGGCAGGAGTGGTACAGGAAGAAATACAATAACAAAAACAAGGGCAACGAAAATCGGCGGAATATAGAAGCAACATGTAGTGGGAACAAACAAAATCTTTTTTCCCCTTTATTTTTTTCTCCCTTTTTTTTCCACATTTCTTCTCATTTTGTGAAATGATTATTATTGTTTAATAATAATAATAATAATAATAATAATAATAATAATAATAATAATAATAATAATAATAATAATAATAATTATATTGGCCTTAGTGAGGTTAGAAGAACTGGTGAGGCTTATACCGTGCTGACCAACGGCCACGTCCTCTGCTACAGAGGTCTTCCAGATAAGAGAATTCGGAGTAGGATTCCTAGTCCACAAGGACCTCGCGGGCAACATTGATGAATTCTACAGCATTAATGAGAGGGTAGCAGTCGTCCTAATAAAGCTGAATAAAAGGTATAGAATGAAGGTAGTACATGCCTACGCCCCAACCTCCAATCACGCTGATGAAGAAATAGAACAGTTTTATGAAGGATGTTGAATTAGCAATGCGGAAAGTGCAAACTCAGTATACTGTAGTAATGGGCGACTTCAAAGCAAAAGTGGGGAAAAAGCAGGCTGGTGAGCAAGCAATTGGCAACTACGGCATTGATTTTAAGAACACTCGAGGAGAGATTTTGGTAGAATTCGCGGAAAGGAATAGGCTCCGAATAATGAATACCTTCTTCAGGAAGCGCAACAACAGGAAGGGGACGTGGAAAAGCCCTAATGGAGAAACAAGGAATGAAATTGATTTAATACTCTCTGCCAATCCAAGCATAGTGTAGGATGTAGAAGTGTTAGGTAAGGTAAAGTGCAGTGACCATAAGTTAGTGAGGTCTAGCATTTCTCCCAATTTGAAAGAGAGAAAGAATAAAATTAGTTAAGAAGAAACAGGCCAACCTAGAGGCAGTAAGGGTAAAAGCAGACCAATTCGGGCTGGTGCTCGCAAACAAGTATGCAGCTTTAGAAAAGGAAGATAAAGACAACATAGAGGTAATGAATGAAACCGTAACTAGGTTGATCTCAGAAGCAGCAATTGAAGTGGGAGGTAAGGCACCAAGGCAACCAGTAGGTAAACTCTCCCAAGTAAACCAGGGCCTAATAAAGAAACGGCAAAACATGAAAGTGTCAAACTCGAGAGATCAGATCTGATTTGCTGAACTGTCAAAACTGATCAACAAGAAGAAAGTAAGGGATATCCGAAATTATAACGTGGAGAAGATTGAGGAAGCAGTAAAATATGGACGCAGCATGAAATGAGTGAGAAGAAAAACTTGGCATATGACAAGGCAAAATGTTTGCGCTGAAAGATAAGCGGGGTAATATCATCAACAATTTCGGTGACATAGTAAACGCAGTGGAAGAATTCTATACGTACCTGTACCCAGAGCAGCCAAGCTACTTTCATTCGAAATAGTGATGAACAGGATACAGAGGCTGCTTCTGTAACGATGAAGTTAGAAGGGCCTTGAAAGACATGACCAGGAGAAAAGCTGCTGGAGAAGATGGAATAACAGTCGATTTAATCAAGGATGGAGGAGATATCATACTTGAAAAGCTTGTGGTCATTTATTCGCAAAGCCTCACGACTTCAAGTGTACCAGAAAGCTGCAAGAACGCCAACATTATACTCATCCATAAGATGGGAGACGTTAAGGAATTGAAGAATTATAGACCCATTAGCTTGCTCTCAGTATTGTATAAAATATTCACCAAGGTAATTTCAAATAGAATCAAGGAAATACTTCAGCCAACCAAGAGAACAGGCTGGCTTCAGGAAGGGATATTCTACGATGGATCATATCCATGTCATCAGCCAGGTAATAGAGAAATCTGTGGAGTACAATCAACCTCTCTATATGGCTTTCATAGCTTATGAAAAAGCATTTGATTCAGTAGAGATACCAGCAGTCATAGAGGCACTGCGAAATCAAGGAGTATAGGAGGCATACGTGAATATCTTGGCAAATATCTACAAGGATTAAGTCGAGGGTTCGACGGAAGCCTGTCTTGTCGGGATGAAACATGAAGCAATAAAACGAAGGCACCGACCAAAAGAAAAGCTAAAAATTGAATAAAGGTCGACAATAGAGTCCCATTTTTGGACGTGCTTGTCAAAAGATGCGATGGAATGCTTTCGTTTAGTGTATACCGAAAGGACACTCGCACTGGCCGCTACCTAAACTTTCACTCTGTTCATCCTGACGCTCACAAAAGGTCGGTTGTTGCCTGCCAGTTCAACCGTGCGAACCGCATTTGCACCAAAGCAGAAGGTCGTTTCACCGACTTGGAACCGCGTGCGTGGTGACCTCTCGGCAAGCGGCTATCCCACGTCGGTTTTGAATGCTGTGGAACGCCGCGTGTTCAATTCCGTCTGACTGGCTAATCCCCGACCAAAAAAACGTGCTGCCATACCCTACGTTCCTGGGAAAAGCGAAACCTTTTCTCGTGTTCTGCGCACTGGTGGGTGGTAAGGACAAGCTTCCGAGAAAATCGTTTCCCGGCGGCAGAACTCTCGTTGACTCTGTGGCGAGTACATGTCGCCTTGACATAGGACGACCAAAGAAGATCCGGACATCCGAAAGAGAAGCCGCTTGTTTTGAAGCACGTCGTGCGGCCAAGCAAGAATCAGCGTGTTGGCGGCGAGCTGATTCAGAATACCGTGCCTAGCAGGCTAGTAGCAGCACTTAGCATTTCCTAGCAAAACTTAGCCAAGCCTAGTAAAATTGGGAAGAAGCTGGGTCGATCACTGGCTCCGCTGTTTACTCCAGCCTTGCATCACTAGTGCAAGCTGCCCACGTTTTTTATCTCTACCGTCCAAGAGCTTAAATATAATAGGTCGGCATTTGTTTCTGTTGCGTCTGCCAAATCATCTGTCACATTCATAATATCCTTCAAAATGAGCTGCAACGCAACGTTACACAAGACATGCTCACCGTTCTCTCCCCTGCCTTCTTTAATTATTTTAACTTTCTAACAACTGACTCCTAAAGTCAGTTGTTAGTCCAGCACCCTTCCTGTGCCTTTCTCTGCGTCTTATCTCACAATATTTTCTGGTTTCCTTTCTTTTTACTGGCATACCCTTACCGAGCGTCTATGTATGTTTGAATTTAACCGTTTTCCCGCCTACCGGGGTTGCCGGGTAGTCTGTGGTCGAATGGTTAGCACGTCGGGCTGCCGTGCTGAGCTTAGAGGGTTCGAAACCAACCACCGGATCAACTTGGGTCACCGAGTGTATGCCAAATGTCTACATACATACGTGCCACTATTTAATGAAGCTCTTTCACGCCGTCATGGTTTACTGTAGATGCGGGACCGGGTAGACACCGTTGGAGGAAACTCTTTGATGCCAAGTTGGAGCACTGGGTGTGTACCAGTAGGTGCATGCCGCTTTTCGGTGACCTTCGCTGATGACAACTTGGATAACTAGGTATGTGCCACTGGGAATGTGCTGCTCCCTTAAATTTCTCCAATGCTGGGTGGAATCGAACTCACGTCACAAGGGTTCCATTAGCAGGCTGCACCAAAAATGCACTGGGTATGAGCCACTTTTCAATGAACTTAGAACACCCTTGACACCTACGCTTTAGCGAGCTTAATTCACTGGATATGTTCTGCTCTTCGAAGAACCTCTCGCCAATTTGAGACACTGAGTATGTGCCAGTGAATGTGCAGCAAGCGAGGGAACAGTTCTCGGGCACCGGTGGCTTCTCGGCTGTGCCGCTAGATGGCACAGCGTGCAAAACACGGTGGTTCATGGGGCTTAGCACCATCTGTGAGAGGAGGGAACACTTCCGGCGGAAGAAAAAATAATGGGACGTCATATCCGTAAGAGAAGTGATATCATTTTGTTCTCAAAGGCGCAAAATTTGTTTTCGGAGGCCTGCCATTACAGCTGTATATTCAAATGCCCCGCCTTACGACTTGATGGGCGTTCCGAGCTTTCGGCGCGGAAAGCGATGCAGGAAAAGGTCAGCCGTACGGGTGTCGAAATCGCATCCCTGTACAGAATGTACTTTCTTTGGAGGCCGAGTGCTCGTCCTTTCGTCGGACGCCAAGCCCGTCGGCCAGCGCTGTCGCACGAAAACAATTAAATTAAACAATTATCTGGCGGTCGCAACTTACTGCTTTTGACTGAACAGGTTAAGAAACAACGAAACTACCAGCGTCACCAAACTTAGACAAACGTCGGCAGGCAAAACCACACAACGTGTTAGGGGGGCATATTGTAACGGGTGAACTTTACGAGCGCAAATTTCTGCACACTCCGAGAGCTGCATTGCATTGCATGTGATAGTGGCTTCAACGCCCGCCGCTATCGGTGAGCCCTCTTACGGTGGGCGCTGAAAAAAGGTATTTATTTATAATGATCAAGTAAAACAGAATTGTCTCTTCTTTTCTCGCCACACGTATAGAAAATTGATTAGGAACTTTATTTTCGTTGAATGAATCTGTGTATCTCTTTATTTATAAAATGCTTTTTTCTTTCCTAATGTTTGTTCCCCCCAAACGTAGTCGTGTTTCAATCGCTGCTCCCATAACCACCCTTGCTGATGTCGGTGACAATTTGTTCTGAACCGCTTTTCGCCCGAAGCTTCGCAACCTATGAGAATCGACCTTGCAGCGTGTCCAGGAGCCTGGTTGTTGCATGATGCGTTTTTCAGCCTTTGTACTCACTGGTGCGCTGTGCATTTCGGAAGCCATGCGCAGGCTTCACAACGGCAGCACTAGATGGCGCCGAGTGTTCTTAGGGAAGTGTGAAAGAGGAGTCCTGCTGCAGTACACGCGTTGCTGGAATGTATTTCCGTGCGGCTGCAAGCACGCTCCCGCATGACGCGCCGATTCATTCTGCCTGACGCATGTATGGAACCACGTGTCACTGACGTCACGCTGGTTCTACTTACTGCTGTGGAAATAAAGATGGGGCTCTTTCGCTGGCCTGATGGTTGGACTACAGTCGCCTCCAGTCTTTGGCCGACCACGCACTGATAGCTGCAGGCGCCGCAATGACACACGCCTCATACATAACTTATTTTGACGGTGGCAATACGTTGTGTGTATATTGATTCATTGCTAACACATTACCGTCGACATTCATTGTGAAATAAGTTCTGCTGAATTTTTTACTTCATGAGTACAAGTTGCCATCAAAAAGCAATGAACATGAATTATTAGCTGCTTACCCACGGAAGAATTGCAAGTTAAAGTAATTAAGTTAGAATAATTTGAGTAGTCAAGTGCAGGCCTTTGATTGTAGGGACACATTAGGTTGTGTGGTACTCCAGTCACATCAGCCTTTCCTGCTGTGCGTGTGCACACCTAAGGGAATTTTTTCGGATGCAAGTTCTGCGTAGGCCCTGCAGATGTACCCCAGCCAAAGCTTTTAGAGCAAATGAAATATTTTGTGAAGCTACCACTTGATGCATTGTGAATCACGAAATGTTATTTCCAGAATAAATAAACTAATTGTAAGTGTACAGTTTCTTGCCTTCGTCGTCATTTCGTGCTCGCTTTCTTATTTCTGTCATTGGATGGTGGTTTTCTCAGACACTTCCTAATATGTCAAGGCATTAATTGAGGCTAGTTGGTCTCTCGTACTGGGAGCTTCAGTAGCGCAAAAAAGACAGGGACAGGCATGTGTGTGTCATTTCTATATCTGTGTCTCGTCTTTTTAGCGTTATTGAGGTTCCCGTTTCCTAATATGTATTACCAAGTAACTGTAATAAGGCTGCCATGTTTTTGCACAGGAACGACTGAACAAGAGTGAGCGGCAGCGCTTTCGCGAAGAGGCTGAGATGCTGAAGGGCCTTCAGCACCCCAATATCGTGCGCTTCTTCGACTACTGGGAGGTGAACACAGCGAAGCGCAAGTTCCTGGTGCTTATCACAGAGCTCATGACATCAGGCACGCTCAAGACATACCTACGCCGCTTCAAGAAGATCAATATGAAAGTGCTGAAGTCGTGGTGCCGCCAAATTCTCAAGGGCCTGCACTTCCTGCACTCGCGGCCGCCACCCATCATTCACCGTGACCTCAAGTGTGACAACATCTTCATCACGGGCACCACAGGCTCGGTCAAGATTGGAGACCTGGGCCTGGCCACCCTAAAGAACCGCTCGTTTGCCAAGAGTGTCATTGGTGAGTTTGAACAAAACCTTTGTTATTATCAGTCGAGACACATTTACGAGGTGATTGGGCGCTCCCACCTATCTAATGGCCTAGCTTGATTTGCCTTAGGCACACTTTTACAGCAGTAGGGGTTTTACAAAACTAATTTTTAATGCCTTCAAAGCATACAAGGGGGGCTTCAAACAAAAATGTGTGAACATGATGAAACTAGTAGGCTCTAAAAAACTGCAGTCAAAGTCCAGTTTTTCTGACTTCCTAGGGACCACAGTAATGTCCCAAAACTTCGGCAGTCTAAAAAAAAAATGAATGCATGCCTTTTACTGCTGCAAAGGGCTCCAAACTTGAAAAAACAATTACAGACTCCCTAAGCGTCGTAAAAGCAATAATGTCACTCCGCAAACACAAAAATTCTGTACCTAGTGAGCTGTCTTCTGTTCTGTGCACAGTGTATATGTCTAACAGGCATGTCAGTATATTCTAGGTGACTGGCCACAGAGGCATTGAGTGTAATATGCTGGCAGACCAGTTTGCCACATCAATTGCATCGCACGGTATTGATCCTACCGCTGCTGTACCTGCCACAGATCTGAAGCCTTTCCTACAAATGAAGCTGAGACACCACTGGCAACGCATGCGGGACGCTGAAACAAATAATAAGCTACATGTAATTAAGCCACAGTTAGGTTTCTGGCCCTCCCCAACGAAACACGATGAACTAATGTCCTTTTCTGTTGACTCGGGATAGGACACACATATGGCACCCACAATTTTCTGCTGACTGGTAATTAACCTCCCACCCGTGGTAAATATTGTGAGAGGCTGACTGACCTCCACATCCTCCTTGAGTGTCGGGAAGCAGAAGCTGAGAGAAACACTTTCCTCTAGCAGCATATACGTCTCCATCCGGTACTTGGTGCATAACGGTTTTTTGACACCAAAGCAGTTTTCGTGAATGATGGTCTATTAAATGTTGTTAGCCCAAGAAATTTGTAGTGCATCCTGTCGCCAGAGGATGCTGCTACGATAATAATGTTCTGTATAGAGCATACCTATTTGGGTTGCAGGGGGCTCTGTCAAGACACAATAGTGCTTGGGACGTATTTTGTATTTACACTGCAGTCCACTTATAACGATATTAAGAACAAAAAATCCCATTGTTATAACCGATTTCGCTACATCTGGACTGCCGTTAAACAAGTTATAATAAAAAAAGCGACCATACTTTTAAAGCTCCGAAACTAAATTTGCACTTGCACTTAAAATAGACATTGTATGAAGTAGGTAGTAAAAATATAACATTTATTTATACCTTTAAGCAGCGTGTCAAGCGTTTTAGGCGCACTGAAATGGTCGGAAATCTGCACTTGCTTTCGTGGGAGTTTAGGTTCACAACTGTGGGGTGCATTGCGTTCAGCTGCTGCGCGAACACTGATGGCAATAATTTAGCTTGCATGAAATCAATAAGCGACTCAGTTAGGTACGGTGTCAAAGATGGGCCAGTGTCGATCTTCTCATCATTGCCACTGCTGTTGTCACCTCCATCGCATAATGCCGCTGTCTGCCTTGACAATGCCACCGTCTGTGTCACAACAACGATCGCCCCGTCTTAACGTATCCAAGCCATGGTTTTTCATAAAGCACTTCATGCGTTGAAAAACAAAAAGAAATGCTTCTGGAGGGCTGCCAAGGGTGCCAAAACAACTAAATCTTGGGATAGGCATAAATCCTGCGATAAAGCCTACTGCAGTGCTCTTTGTCAAGCAAAGCATGAATACTTTCATAAAAAATAACCCTAAGAAGTTCTGGAAAATTATCTCCCCTTCAGATCGTATTCTCCCACAGGTCGATAGTTCCGGTCTGCCTGTAGCACACGAGCATTGCAGCCCAGTTTTTAACAACTTTACAGCCTTAGTTACAAAGAAAGTCCATTCTAATATGCTACCACTGGCCAAATGAGGTCACCGGTGTATAGCGCCTATTACTAGTCTAGTATAACAGCTGCCAGTATCACTGCTTGATTAGCAGTGATTGATGGTATTAACTCTAAAATATCAGAACATACGGTAGTCCGTTCTGCTATAATCCTTAGCCATATATTTCAACAGTTACTCTCCACAATAGAGCTTTCGTTTGCTTGAAAAGTTGAAAAAAAACCATACCAATCTTCAAGTCTGGTGACAAGAGCAATGTAACTACTGCTCCATATCACTACGAAGTGTTCCTTTCAAGTTACTTGAACATATCTTATTGTCTAATGTTGTTCACTACATAAACAGTAATGTATTTCTCGGTGTATATGTTGTGCCTTTGTATAAGATGAAGACTACGACACCCTCTTGGACTTTGCCCCGTTGGCTTAGCCCACTTTGGCTGAGTCAACCTTGCTACTTGGCCTTGGTTAGCCATCTTTGGAGGCTGGCCTCGGTCTTTAGGAGGGGGGGAATGTCGGGATCAAGGTGCCTTCCTGCACCTCGTCCCCCAGCTCGTGCGTGGCACTTAGCTCAATCTCCGGGAACCGCCGCCGTAACGGCAACATGGCAGACATGGCTAGCGCGCCGGACCTACGTTCCCGCGCAAACCGTCCAAACCGTGTTGGCGAACTGACTCCGGAGCCTTCTCTGCGCCGCGTCGGAGAGTCGACGAACCCTGCCGTAGTGCCTTTGTGCATTGCGGAGTGGAGGAGATTCGTGCCCTTTCCTGACCGTCTCTCGTAGAGTAAGCCTTGTGCCAACCCATCTCCACAACCTCCAGCAGGACGTCGCCACTTACCATTTTCGTTACTTTATAGCCAGGGCCTGTGGTATCTGTCACGCATTTGGCCGCTAGAAATGGGGATATCACTTCGACAGTTTTTGTTTCATGCTCACTATGTATAATGTGGTACCTAGGGAATGTTTCCTTCGGTTGTACGAAGAAGTTGAAAGATTTATTGATGCTTGAGGGAGCGATCAGGAAGTGCAATTGGATGCCACGTTGAAGCTATAATATTCGGCGTAATAATATTCGGCAGGCATACCAACCGCCCCCCACAAAGCCCAACTAGGGGACGCGACAGGATTGAAGTAGTCAGTCATCATCACGCCAGCAGGACATGCCCGCTATAACCAAATATGAATAAGCTAGGTTGCTTATGTCACTCAAGGCTAACCCTCGCGGCCTGGAAAATCTGAAGTGAAACGAAATGAAAAAAAGATGGGAAAGATCGAAAGTGATAGAAAAAGACGAAGATTAGTGAGGAGAACAGGAGAAGGCAACTACCAATTTCCCCACGGCGGGTCAGTGCAGGGGTGTCGTCTACGTGAAGCGGAGGCCAAAGACCTGTGTTGCCTCCGCGGAGAGGTCTCAAAGGTCCAAACACTCAGCATCGGCTCAACCCCCAGGATCCCCTTTTCCCTGGACATGACAAAGCCACACAGGCGAGAGGGTCCAACTCCCACGTGCTCGGGTCCATGGCATTGCAACACACCAAATGCCTGCTGAAGCAGACCCATTTGATGTTGCACTTTTATCGTATGTCCCGCCGAGGGCGCAATCAAACCAAAGACTGTGGTGCAACGGCCTTGGAATCCTGTTCGAGCCAATAACAAATGGTCATAAAATGAAAAAATAAATAAATCAGTAGGGAATATGGCCCCAGGATACGCAGCCATAGCGAAATTGAGGCATGCCATACGTGCAAGCAAACTCAGCGGTGCATCCCTGTCAGAAAAACAAAATGGGTAAGAAACTTCCATTTACCAGTTGTTTCATCAATAGAAGAGATTCCGTCAGTTCTTGCCCGTTTCGCAAAGAGAGGGGGCAGTATCCGAGTGTCCGGCTGTAAACAAAGTAATTGCACGGGAGAGCTGTAGGGATGAGCATCTTGCTGTGGCACTTTCAGTGATCATAAGCGACATCAAAGTAACTTTTTCCGGCAGCTGTAACTCGAACGCCAGCATGCCGTTCATAAAGTGCGCAAGTGCAGGCGTGAGCACATGGCTGTGAACTAGGCAAAGCGGGAGTACTCGACCAATATATATAAAAACAAGTAGAACCGACGACATTTCAGTTCCCGCTCTAAAATCGAATGGCACTGCTATAACGACAGATGCTGAAAGGTTCAAGTGTTTAATCTTTATTTTAAATCGGTGTTTTCGGAGAGACTAATGACTGACGCAACCACATCACTTCCTCCTAACTGTGCAATGTTCTGGGGCCACTATTATTCCTCATATATAATAATGGCATTGTAGATGACATACAGTCCCCCATGAAACTCTTTGCAGATGACTGTGTTCTTTACAGAAAAATAAATTCACCATCAGAGGTAACAATTTTGCAGAGGGACCTTGATAAAATGACAGTTGCATGCCTGCAATAAACATTGATATACATGGTATCCACTGTCTTTTGCGGGAATTGAAAACTTCTAAATCTATGGGTCCCTGATAGAATTTCTTCCTATGTTCTAAAGAAATGTCATGGCATTATTGCACAATACCTCTGCATTTTATTTCAAATCTCGTACGTGACTGGGTTGGTTCCACAGGAGTGGAAACTTGCGGCTGTTAATCCTATCTTTAAATCTGGAGACAAGAAACTGATGGAAAATTATAGGTCTATATCCCAACTTCAGTATCCTGCAAAGTTTTTGAGCATATATTGTAAATAGTCAATTATTTAAATACCTTAAGTCGAATAACTTTTTACCGCCTCCCAGCATGGATTTCATAACAGTTACTCATGCAACACACAATTAGTTGAATTCCAACACTTTATAGGTAACTCCCTTGACAAGAACGAACATGTAGATGCATTATTAATGCATTATTTGCAGATGCATTAATTTGCATGCAGGTGATTCAAGCTACAGCATTCAGCAAGACCACAAACATGTACTTGCACAATTTACAATAAGGTATCACATTTTCCCTCTATAAAAGTTTGACATCTGCATACAATGCTCTTGAACAATACATGCACTTTACAAAGTCACTCAAAAAACAAATGCCTTAGCATAAAACCTGGTGGGACAGCTGAAGTTGATGGATAAAGGAATTGATTGTGTGGGCCATCATGAACATAATTCAGCCACGAGGAAACTTGTGTAGCAGTTCTTCCTGTACTGCAAGCCGCAGGCACCCAAGCTCAGACACCCTGCCTGGGTCAGCAGAGTAACCATGATCCTGTGAAATTGCTTCTGTGAGTGGTTCACTGGCTGCAGGGCTTCTCTGAGGGGCAGTGAAGTCAATTACATCGATGGAGGAGGGTTTTTCAGAGGAGCATACAAAGAGAATTTCTGTGTGTTCCAATAGAAAGCAATTTCCGCTTTCAATGTCCTTGACCTCATTACGAACTATCAGACGCTTCAATACTGCTGCAAACTGCTTTGCTGTTGGGTTGTCATTGCAGCCCCCAAATGATTTTATTGCAGCAAAAAGTAACTCAAGGTGGTCCTGACTGAGCTTGGAAGTCAGAAGATATGCCAATAGGCCATTTTCTGTAACCAAGTGGTTGTATAGATGGTTGTGTAAGCACACCACAAAGCGAATGAAGCCTGTCTTTTGGTTGGTCCCTGTCATTAGTTTACCAGCTGCAGACTCCCTAAGTGAGTAAAGTAGGCCTTCAGTTCTTTGACATAGCAGTGACAGGAGCCACATTTTCAGGACACAGTGGCCTTTTCTATTCTTCTTGCCTTGGATGTCTTGAATTTAAAATGTCAAATGCGGTGTTGACATGTCTGATAAACTCTTCTGTTGGCAAGGAATTTGAAAACTTTGGAATTTTTTGAGCTCTGCAGTCACTAAGAGTATCTGCTACCGATTGACTTAACGTTTGAGCCAACAATGAGACTTTCATGGGCTGGTTTTTCCAGTTAATATGTGCCTGTCTAAGTTTGTTTGCCAAATGTAGGCCCTCTGTGTACTGGATTTCATGCAGCTCATCAATGTGTTTCGACAATATGAACTGTTTGTTCGTATCACAATAGCCTTTTTATCAAACAGGGTGTGCCGCAGTAGCTTGAACATGTGACAGGGATTCAACATGGCAAAGAGAAGCTTTTTTTTTTTTGTCACTGGATGTGGAAAAGAAGCACATGGAAAGAAGCTTAGTCAGGTCCATCTTGCAGCCAAGGCTGTGCAGCAATGACAAATTCGCTGCAGCGCCATCGCAGGTCAAACTCACAATGTGTCCAACTTTTTCGTGAGCGAAGCTAGCAGCTTGCAGCACCAAATTGCGCCTCTGCTCACCACCAAGGCCATGCACTAGAAAGTAGCCAATCGGCAGCTTCCATCTGCCATTGATTGGAACAAGCATTAAAACAAATATATCTTTGGCAACTGAAAAGCTGTCATCACTGACATCGATGCCCATGTCAACATATCCATGGAACCTTTTTCCATCCCACACCACTTCTCTGAATGGCCATCTCATCCACAACCAGATTGCAGGATGTGGAGAGTCCTGCTTTACCTTCATAGCCAGTGCAGTCATTGGGGCAAAGTTCAATCACTCCCCAATGCTGCCCTGTGGCCGATTGTGACTCTTCGCGCACTGAATCCCTCGATTGCGTCTTTTCCGTGAGCCAGATGCTTGACATCACCGACGAACAGTGTCTGGACGGCTATTTAAGAGAAATAATCGAGCACCTGCAACCCTCTCCCACCTCTGTGTGCACGTTCACCCTGATCCTTATATCGGCGCAACGTGTACCCTGACGGTCCTTCTGCTAGTTATACCATCCCACCTGCGCTCCACAGTTCTTCGCAAGCTTCACGACGCCCCAACCGCTGGCCACCCTGGTGCTACTCGGACAAATGACCTCGTGCGCCGTCGCTTCTATTGGCCTGGCCTAGCCCGCTCAGTGCGGCATTATGTGAGCGCCTGTGAGCTTTGTAAACGGGGTAAGAAACCAACTACACCTCCTGCGGGTACCTTCAGCCCATCGACATCCCCCCTGAGCCCTTCTTTCCATGTAGGATTAGACCTTTTCGGACCATTTCCTACGTCTGCGTCAGGAAACAAATGGGTTGCCGTCGCTGTCAATTACACGACGCGCTACACAATGACGCGAGCGCTGGCGACCAGCTGTGCTACAGACATGGCACATGTTCTCCTCCATGACGTAATGTTAGTCCATGGTGCCTCACGTCAATTGCTGACTGACCAAGGCCGTACCTTCCTGTCGAAAGTCATCGACAATATCCTGCGCTGCTGCTCCACGCAGCACAAATTTCACCACGTCACACCATCGCCAAACAAAGGGGCCCACCGAGCACTTGAAACGGACTTTAACAGATATGCTTTCCAAGTACGTCTCGGCTGACCACCGTGATTGGGACCTTTCACTGCCATACGTGTTGTTCGCATACAAATCCTCCTGCCACAACACTGCTGGATACACTCCCTTTTACCTTTTGTTCGGACGGGAACCAACTTAACTGTTTCTTCTCCTGCAACTTTGACTAGTTAATATCGAAGCGACGCCATTGCCCGGGCTGATTACGTGTGGGAGATAGCCCGTAGTAGACTGCTGCTTCTCAAAGCAATCAGAAGTGCCTTTACAACAAGCGACACTGCGACAAACGTTTTGCTCCGGGTGCCCTCCTGCTCCTTTGCACCCCCTCCCAACGTGTGGGCTTTCTGAAAAACTCTGTCCTGGCTACACGGGCCCATACCGCGTCCTTCGACAAGTGACTGATGTCACGTACGAGATTGTGTCCGCCAGTCCTACAACATCTTCTGGTCCGTTGCCCACCGACGTTGTCCATGTTTCGAGACTTAAGGATTACCACCCTTCCTCTGCTGCGGATCCTTAGTGGCACAGGGTCGGCACATCTGCCGCCGGGGGTCATGCTACGGGCTTTTCGAAGATGATGATGTAGACACTTGGATTTAGTGGGACGTACCCATAAGCGGTCTGGAACTACCTATTTTCAACCAGTAGGCATGGTCCGTTACTAGACTAGCTTCAGTTGTAAAACTCTCTGCCCGTGCGCTTACCGCCGCTGTCGCCACTCCTTGGGCAGCCGCCAGATGGCGGCGCCGTTCAATCGCGCTCCACTGTAGACGCCTCGCCGCAGCCTTGAGCTCGTGCGGACGATCAGCTTGCGCGTGTTTCACGCTCACTGGCGTTCTCCCTATAGTCCGAATTAGTGACACCATGCAAAATTGGTATCCACCTACAGTGATAACATATGTCGGGCTAGTTGGTTCATACTGAAAGAATGGTGAACTGCACAATAGGAAGAAATGCATACGACGAAGCGCAGAAGCTGCGTTTTTAAGTGTCGTGTGTTTCTTCCTGCGGCCTAAATCTTTCACGCAGTTTACTTTTCCCATACAGCAGCTTGGCACGTTTTCTCACAGCTGTTACTTGCTTAACGCTTTGGTCTGGGGCAGTTGTATGCCAGCTAGCGAGACCAAATTTGTTATCCACAAAAATAACAGCACAACTTTCTTGTAAACTAATGAATGCTTTATTAAAGAAAAAGAAGTAAAAAACAACTCTACGCCCCTATATATATATATATATATATATATATAGCTAAGATTTAACTATCAAAAGGGACATAATTCAGGCAAATGATTTGGGCCTACATGGAAACCAGCTCCACCTACAGCAGCTTGGCACGTTTCCTCGCTGCCTTTACTTCAAGACTGGATCTCCGCCGCTGCTCCAGGAACCTTGCCTAAGAATGCATCTTTATGCAAGGCATGCGTGTATGCATGCCCGTGACTAAATAGAAAGCATGAGGAATCGCTCTCTCCAATGCCGAGCGAAGTGTCACATTGCTGGGAGCACACAAGAAGTGACGCGCCGAACTGTCGACATTGTTTGATAGCTGCTTGTTGCACGTGCACAGCACTTCGCAGCACTTCGGCATCGTCTGCTAATATCCTTAACAAACGCGGCACAAAGGCTACAGTTTCGTGGATGACATGCTTCCTGAAATCCGCTGTCAACAACCAACCACAGAATACACCAACGCTGCACCGCGTGTTTCGTCCGGCCAGTTCGCGTAGCCGGCTAGTGTGGAAGTGAAGCTAGGTGCGACGGCAGCGCCTTGAAGGCGCGGGCGTGTGGTGGTTCCGTTCAACGCCGCCGAGTTTTACAACTGAAGCTAGTTTAGTAACATTGGGCATGGTCATTCTTTTTCCCAACTACATGGAATGGCCCTTTCCAATGAATGAGCAACGTGTTTTTTGTCACTGGGAACAAGTTCAATGCTCGATCTCCGACGTTCAATTGGCGGCGCTTGGAGCCTCTTTCAAGGTACTCCTTCTGCATATTCTGATCTCCCAACAAGTCTTGATTCACTAGTTACAACGTTTGTTCGAGACATTGCCAAAGATCAACGACGTAAGTGTTGTGCAATCTTGATCTCGTCCCTCAAGTGTTCCTTTGTCCAAAGCTCTTTTAGAATTGTAAGCGGTCCCTGCAAGTGCCTTCCATATATCAACTCGAATGGCGAGAACACAAGACTTGCTTGAGGCACTTCTCTGTACACAAACAGGAGCAGCGCAAGAAAATGGTCCCAAGCCTTAGGCGGTTCATGACACAACTAGAGCAGCACTTGCATGAGTGTGCCTTAAGGCATTGAATGATATCTTCGTACATGGGATGGGATGGCATAGAACACGCGCGTTTTATTGCGAGGAGCCCATTCATCGTGGTCAAAGTGAATCAGGATGCTTGGTTGCTTATAATCTCTTGGAGAAAGCCAATCCGAGAGAACATTTCTACCAATCCTTCCGCTGTTGTGGTTATGTCAATGGAAGGTAGAGGAACAGCATCCAGGTATCTTGAGGAAAAATCCACTGGCGTCAGTATGTACCCGTTCCCTTTAGATGAGGCAGAAGACAGAAGGCCAATAAGGACGGATGCCACTTGCTTGAAAGGCCTGTCTATTAGTAGCGTGCGTCCCACTGGTGGTTTGCTAAGTCTTGCTTTGGGAAAAGTATATTGGCAAGCGTTGAATGATCGTATGTTTCAGTGGATTTCTTGTTGCAATCTGGACCAGTAAAATATTTCAAGGACGCGGTCCATGGTCTCTTTGATGCCCTGGTGTCGAGACATTGGCTTCTTGTGTGCCTGGGATACAATTTGGGCATGCATACACTTGGCACCACTGGTTGGTGTACTGCTTGATGAAGGCAAAGCTGATAAGTTGATATACAAGACCCCTTTGTCAAAAAAAATGTATGACATGTTTTTACTACCAGGCAGCGTCTTCCCAACTTTTTTTCTGTACGCTTGTAGAGACTTGTCCTTTTCTTGTTCAGCACAAGAGATACGTCTTCATACTGATAAAGAGTTTAGATGTACTTTCGGTCTCCCTTCGTGGTCTTGGCCCCTACCACAGAAGCTGCCCCCCAATGCGGATTCGTCTCGTCAACGGATTCATTCGTCAACGGATTCATTCCCGGCTTGAAATGTTGAAAGGGCTGAAGGCGTCTTCCACTTGCAATCCTGATTCGTTGGTTGACGAGAACCAGGAACATTTTCAATGATAATATCGTACAAAGGATTTTCCAAGCATTTAGCAAAAATACACTGAAGCAATTACCACTTGGGCTTCTGGGACCTTGATACTCCGGCCATCCGCCAGTAGCATTATTGCCGAATGGACACAGTCAGGCTTGTGTCCATTCTTATTGCAGAGGAAGCTCTTGATTGGGTTTCTTTCTGTGCTTGCTTCATCCTCTCTCAGGTAGCGGTCTTCTCCGTGAATGTGAGCAAATTGTTTTGCCACTGTGCTTCCAAGAAGTTGTCCGTGGCTTCTGCGATAATCTCCTCTGTTCTGCAATTTCTTTCACGCAGGAACAGCGCTAATCAACTATGGCAGTTGTTCATGAACTACCCGGTGACCACTAAGTGACGAACCCCATCAAAAGCCTTTCCTCCATTGGAGAGTTCAAACAAGCTAAACAGCTTGGCAGCGTACTACTTGCCACTCTCCTTATCCTTGGGCTTGCTGTGGCGTAACTTTTCGCGGTAGCCATCAGCCATAAGCCTGAAACGTTTGAGCAATGCTAGTTTGATCTTGTCATAGTCCAGAGAGTCCTCCGACAACAATTGACCAAATACCCTCAACGCTTCACCATCGAGCCACAGGCTGAGAGCTGTAGCCCATTTCACTTTTGGCCAACTCTGTCCGGTGGTTACTCGTCCAAACCAATTCAAATATGCATCCAAGTCATGGCGGGTTTCATTGAACAGAGGGATCATGTTGTGCGGGTTTATGAAAACCGAGAATTCTTCCTGATTGTTTTCAAGGGAGTGAGACATGTTTACGTGGCCATCTGCTCCACCCATCTCTGCTAGCCTTATGCGCAACTGCATGATCTTTTCCTCGTGTTCTAGACTATCTTTTTTTGCCTCACATTCCACTAAACGTTTCTTACGCGCTCTGCTCTATTCCTCATCGATCTACTCTTTCAGTAGAAAGGCTTCGGCATCCTTCATTCTAGCTGTTAGTTTTTGTGCAATTCTTAGAAGACATGTGCATAGTGCAGTTCCTCAGCTGGAACAGGCTTCAAAGGGACATTGGTACAGAAAGATGTTTGGCTGGCACTTTGTGATGACAATGGCAATGACAGTTGCTTTGGTTATAAGGGTTTGCTGATCCATTCAGACGGTGGTTTTGGATTTGTATCTGATCATGACATGCAGGCAATTTTTTTTACCCATATTTTTTAAAGAATGATGCACTTTAGAATAAAGTAAATAGTACAGACATTTTGGTTTAGTTTTTAAGCAAAAATTGAAATAACCAAGCAAAACAATATGCAGCAGTTAACGTGTAATATATATGATTAGACAGGTACCAAGCAGGATCTGTGTTGTTTCCATTTTTATACAGTTAGCTGAGAGAAGCTAAACATAAAACAATCCAAAGATGATTTAAAGCAGTTTTAACGTCTGACACACAATGAGTGAATAAGGCAGCAATGTTTATTGGCATGTATTGTAACATGACAAAATGGTCACAAGAAAAGAACACTTGCAGAATCTGAAAAATGGTTTTGCTTAATTACAAGAAACTGCTTCTCCCTGTTGTGAATGTATTTAATCTAAGCCTTGTAGAAGACACTTGATGCAAAAGCTTGGTGCACGGGTGATTGTACTCCAGCTATGCTTAATAATAAGCATGGGGGATCACGACTGGGTTTCGGCAGAAGCACTCGTACACACATTGTCTGCTCCCACCAGGTGTGCTGACAGAGTGACATGTCATGACTTTGTGGCCGTGTGTTCACTTGGCTAACAATAAGGGAAGCATTTGCTGTTTTTGGCTGCACTGTGTGGAATTAGTGAAGTGGGTGTGTAGCTGCGCGCTTGATGTGTAAGGGGCATCTACAAATAATTTAAATGTTTTTCTCTCACATGAACGCAAGTTTCTTAAATGTATGTGGGAAGGTTTTCAACATTGTGCCAGAACACTGTAGCCCAAAGTTGTTCACTTATCATTTCTGATATGTACCCATTAAATTTTTGCCAATTTTTTTGAGTGATCACAGTGAGCGGAGATTGCATGAAATGTTTTTGTACATTGGCTTGTTCCTCATTTTGTTTAGAGATTTTTCTTTTTGCAAAATTCTCAGCAGCTTATGTTGACTTTATGCAATAATGCTAACATGATTGACTGCATCAGTAAACATAAACCAAACAAAGAGACATGGACAGGATGAGTGCAAAATGTCCTAATGTAATGATGGCAGTACACTGATGGGTGCTATTTTTCTGACCTGGCAGGTGCCCATGAAATGGCAAGTCTCTTTTCCTACTGCACTGGCAGAAAGTGGCTTACATACTTAGAATAAATGTGTAATTATAAAGACCTATGTGTCGCTGTCACACTGATGTAGTCATTGAACAAGGAATATGTAAAGGTTATTTTTGCGTACCCTCTTGTTTGCTTGTGAACAAAGAAAGAGGCAGGCCAGTGTGTATGGTGTGTGCACTATGCTAGGCTATAATTGCGGAGGGCCTATTTCTTGAGCGAGCCTTGCATCTAGAGGCTGCTTTTCTTTCTTGTTTGCATCAAATGCCGATGGCTTCTCATTCAGGCACTCCTGAGTTCATGGCCCCCGAGATGTATGAAGAGCACTACGATGAATCGGTGGATGTGTATGCCTTTGGCATGTGCATGCTGGAGATGGCCACATCCGAATACCCCTACTCGGAGTGCAGCGGGCCGGCCCAAATTTACAAGAAGGTCACCACGGTGAGTTGAATTTGTCTCGTCTTGGGGTTTCACATTCAGCAACCGCAGTAATGAATTAAGAGGGCATGTATGCTTGCTTGCTGGCAGCAATCTTGTGTTGTATTTCAAGTCTTGTACTTTCCAACCTGTCCTTGATGAGCATAGAATCATGAGGCGATATGTGGATTCATAAAATTTTAGAGATTTTCAAATTGTATGTTCACCAGCAAGACACATACGTTCAAGTGCCCTGCTTAGAACAATTTCCTTGGAGAGCTATTCATACCATACTCTTTCTTTTCATTTGTATTTTGTGATGATGCAATAAAATCTTTCCGTTAATGAGCACTTCAATTTGTAGTTTTGTGTTTCAATGCTATTATTCCTCTCACATTTCAAACCAACTAATTAGCCCTAGTTACTGCTTTGCTGTGCTGAAATTGCATATGTATTTACTTTTCTAGCACATTTTGTAGTTTTCAATGGGAAAAATTTGATTAGCTTGAAAGTACCTTTATGAAGAGATATTAGTGTTGTATTCTCTGATTAGCCTTCTTATTTGACACACATGCACACACTCACTCACTCACTCACTCACTCACTCACTCACTCACTCACTCACTCACTCTCTCACTCACTCCAGTTAGGTATTGGTGTACACAAAAAAAGACACATGATTTCAGTTCAAGCTATAGTAGAACCCAGGTTCCGAAATTAGGCCACTCTAAGCCTTGGTTTTGAAAAGGTGGTGCTACACTTTTCACAATATGTTTACTAGAAGCAGTAACATTGCCATAGCAAAATGGTGTGTGATTCAGTGAGTGTAAAAAAGTAGAAAACGTTTGGTCATCTGTAAAGGTTTCTCCTATATGTGCATGACTTTTAAAGTGGACTTTGTGTGTTATTGCAGGTGCTTGATAATAGAGGCACACGCCACTAGATGGAGAGCCAAAAGCAGCTTTTCTTGCACCACTTGAGATGTGAAATTGCTTTACAGCCTTGAAAGCTCTGCCTCTCCGAAAAGTGACAACTTTATTATAGCTGTTAGTGGGTAGTGTATCTGAGCACCACTCTGAGAATGAATAGGTGGTAATCTTCACTGAGTGATCAAAGAGTTAAGATGTGCTCTGGTTCCCAGTCAGTCAATCAGTAAGTGTTCCAAGAACTCGAATCTACAGAGCACAATGTCAGAGTGAGATGCTTGCGGTGAGGAGCCAGCAATGAGAGGCATATCACATACTGTAAGGTAGAACAGAAACCAGTGAAATAAATGGCAGTGGACGCAGCCTTGATTCGGTTTACCGAGCGTAAGCCAGGCCGCTCTTTCTGGTGCAGGGTGTACGGCCCCAGTGCTTTGACAAGGTGGAGAGTGCAGAGCTGCGAGACATCATTGGCCAATGCATACGGCTCAAGAAAGAGGAAAGGTGAGAGTATTGCTGGGAAGGGTCCTCCTGCAACCACATAACCAAGCCAGGAATGCCTGGTCACATTTGCCTGGCCACAGGGCCAAATCTACAATGATCATAATGCAGGAATCAGTTTGCTTGATTTCTCCTCAAGAATACTTTGAAACCAATGCCAATTTCTCAATTGTGGCTTTTGGAGTTTTGCTGTTTCCAGTTTCTATTACCATGTGTGGCTTTGCAAAAGGGAGCAAATCCTTGTGAACTGTCATTGCATGATTGAGTTGATCTATACGCAGCGTCACAATATCATATGCAAAAGGTAAGTTGGGCTAGCTAGAGTACCAGCCAGGTGCCCAACACTTGCATAGCCTGCTGCCACTAGGTTTTCTTGAAAGTCTGCGGCACATCTCGGGCAGCAGATGTCCAATCAGATACACATTTCATCACTTTGATTGCCTGTGCAAGGAGTGCGTGCTCGCATGTAGAATGTTTTAGCCAGCAGGACAACCTGCAACCTGTTGGACTAGACTTATTATTGTGTAATTGTAGTAGTACAACTCATTTAGCTCCCAGGGCTGTATTATAAAAAAAAAAGCCATAAGTTGTTGCAGCGTGGCAACAGCTCCGCGAGTAGTTGTGGGAATTGCCTACCACACAGGTTACACCGTCTTTAATATAGCCCAGTGGCTGTGCTACTGAGCTCAAGGTGGTGGGTTCCATCCTGGCCACGGGGGTCGCGTTCCAGTGGGGTTGGAATGCAAAAAAAAAAAAAAAAAAAAAAGCTTTTGTATACTCGTCATTGGGTGCACACTGAAGTACGCCAGGTGGTCAGATTTCATCCGAAGCCCCCCCCCCCCCCCCCCTTCCTTCCCTCCCTCTACTCCTGGCCTGGTAATTATATCATGGTATCATCATGTAAGACCTCAAAATTTAATTTAAATTTAGTTTTTCATCCTTGGATTTGCATGATAAGGGAAACCTGACAAGTCTTTGCTAAGCACTGCATAATGCCAGCAGTGCTGTCAACCACAGAGCACATGTTGTCAACCAGAGGCCATGCAGGTACCACGTGACATAGCTTTGAAGAAGCCCGCTTGTATTTCTAGGGAAATATATTGGTTTATTGCTTAATGGGCTCAGCTGAAGAGCATTTCCTGCAGAAACTCCATTTTCCCTAAATTGGGGCAGGTGTTGTCCGGCTTCTCTGAATTGTTGGCGATGCACTTTGCGAAAAGTGATCATCATTCAGCATGATTGCATTAGGGGGCAATGCCGCAAATGAGTATAAGTAGCTTTTACTGCCTAATGTAGCTGCAAAACAAAGGATTCACACGGCTGCACCACTCCGTCTTTCCAAGGCCAGGCAGCTGTCAATCTGGGGTGGCAGAACAAAAGGAGAGCTGAAGCAATACATTTCTTGTTTGTCACGGGCCTCATTGGACCTGTGCATAGCTGTGCAGATGGAATTGCTATCGAAACATGGTGCTACCTCCTAAAGTTGTTAGCTGGCAAGCTGCTGCATTTCCAGCAGATCTGCGTCAAACCATGTCTTTTGGATGCAAACATTGTGAGAAATTTCTTGTGGTTCGCGATAACAGATCTTGAGATGCTTTGGGGAGTCATGCTAGTGTCCTGTTTTCACAAACGTACTATGGTTTTTGGGAAATCACTAATTTGAGCAAGCACCAATACATTATGTTGTCTCGGAGTGGTGCACAGGCAGGAATGCTACAACGAGGAAAGAATGGGTTTATTGGGTGCCCTAGAAGCAACCATAGTGCCAAAAATTTCTTAAGTAATGCAGAATGTTGTATAAATGTTTTCTCATTGGAAGAAATGCTGTGCAATGTTGAACAGTCAACTTTAACATTACATGTGTATTGCCATTTGTATGTTCAAGCAATGCTATGCATACATGTCACAAATTCAGAGTAACAAACTCCACGTGGAGTAGGGGCTGTGCCATAGATGCTGCCTATCGAGAAACAGTCCTACGTGTATTTTCTTTTGAGAGTGTCACTGAACAATTGCAATCTGGTGTGTCCACAGCCACCAATAACAGGCGTGTTTAATTCACCTTTGCCATCGTGGAGCTAGACACAGCCAGACCATTTTGTTGATTTACTAGTTGCTTCACACTGCAGCCATAGCGGCTCCATTTTAGGCTCTAGAAAAAAGCACTAGGCTCTAGAGCAAGTTTTCGCCATTTGGCATTAACACGAGTATCTTTGGCCAAAGTCGTTCATCACTAACCATTATGCCAGAAGGCGATTGACATCATTATGTAAAACGGAAAATTCAACTTGGAAAAGCAACCTTATAAGCTTGAAGCGTGTTTCCAACTTAGCAGGTCCTTAGCTGCACAAAATTGCAGCTAAGAAGATTTCACTATTTTTCAGTGTATTATAAGGAAAAGGTTTGTTCCACCTTTCTTAAGTTTTGGCCTTCGGCATCCTTGAAGTTCTTGAATTGTCCTTGAATTTTAAGTCAAATGTTTTGTGTGAACCCTGTGTTTAGAGAAACAGCACTCGAGCAGACGAGCACCAAATAAACCACCCATATGAGCATTGCGTATGATCTTTTACTTAGTGCTGTTTTTACAGTATGAACGTTCACTAATTAGACAAAGTTTTCCTGCTACTGCATGCACAGTTTACTGCGCTATGTGTATGCACACTGCTCCACAGCACTTGAGCCACCGGTGCTGGTGCAGGCACCGTCATGTGTAGAGAAACTGTGCAGGTGTGCAGGGAGCACTAGAGCACTGCACGGGCCGGATTTTTAAGCCCGAGCCCGGCCCAGGCCCGCTTTACAAGGCCCGAGCCCAGCCCGGGCCCGTAATACAGAGCCCGAGCCCGGCCCGGGCCCGGGCGTACATGACCGAGACCAGCCTGGGCCCGGCCCGGGCCCGGGCGTTCATTACTAAGCTAAGCTAGAGCCCGCGTGTGCATGACCAGGCCCGGCCTGTAAAAGAAAAAAAATCTTTTTTTACTTACAGATTGTACCGTATCTTTCGGCCTCACGTTCTCGAGGTTTAATCAGCTGCAGCGTATAAGCAATAAAAGGCCGAAATCTTTGTTTCTCCTACGGGAACATCAGTAATCCGGCCCATTGCCTGTGCTGCTATTTTTCCGCTGGTGCCCATGCACTTACCTTGATTTTTACGATATGGTTCTATGATGTCATTTAGTATGCAAATATACAGGGTGTTTCATTTTAGCTGAACTAAATCTTTAAAAATTGCCTGTTGCAGATTGCACAATTATATAATAATCCTTGATCTAAACTACTCGATGAGGCGGTCATTACTTCCACGAGAAAACAGAACGCCTAATTGAAGAATTGACATAATTACGCTAATTAACTTTTTCATTAATTATTTTATGGCACATCTTTCAATTTACGAATTATAGCCGCTGAGTTCGCAGGCGCATCCACTTGGAACGAATTCTTAGGACTGAACCAGTTTCGAGATAATTTTCAAAGTGTCTGACGAAATCAATCAAATCAAATCAATTTATTCTCCAATTTAATGCTGGACGGTCATTTTGGACAAAAACTACATACGTAGCTTGACGTGACCCAAAACACCAGGCAAGACAAATGTACGTCAGCAAACAGTGTGCGCACATATACAATAATTCACATATATTTCCAGCTGTCGCTGAAATTCCTCACGGACAGAAAACAGAAAAACAGAGAATATTTTTGCGTCACGGCGAGTTGAGAGAATTGGGAAAAGTTTTAACATAATGCATTTTAAACAACACTACAATAGCAATCGTCATCATCATCAGCCTATATAAAATATACAATAGCAATACTAGCTGTACAAGACAACGCAACACCAGCTATACAACATAGCATGAGACTGAATTTTACAAGATTAACATTTGCTAAGAAAACGAAACAGGATGTACATTATATACTCAGAGCCATACACGAAGGCAGAGTAATAATCACATCAGATATTTTACAAGCTACCAACGTATGGGCTGAGTTCTTTCTTACTGAAATTATCGACATTTTTGTGTTTGTTCAAAGTGAATGGTAGGTTATGTATTAACGACTGATGCTTATAGAGTGTTCTGAAGTATGGAATTGACCATATCTCAGGATTTCTTGTGTTCGCATTAATGCGACGATGCTCTAAGGAGGATAATTGTTTTATGTACTTCCAAGATAATTCTGACATGGATGGTCTAATGGATGGTCAAAAACGCTAATTAAGTTTCTAATTATTCATTTTACGGGACATCTTTCAATCTACGAATTATAGCTGCTGAGTTCGCAAGGCGTATCCACTTGGACTGAATTCTCACGACTGAACCAGTTTCGAGATATTAATTTTCAAAGTGTCCGACGAAATGAATGGGCGTTCCAGTTAACTATTTGAGGAAAACGCTGTTTTATGCATTGAAGCACAAAAATAACTGGCCTTAGCGCTAAAATAATGCAATAGTATCGACACTGGTAATAGTGCAATCGCAAAAGCGGTAACATGAAAATGGTTTGAGGAGTGGTTCTTTGTATAATTTATTTTTCCTTACGCGGAAACAATGTTTGTTTTCGTGGAAAATAGAAATAGCGTAGCTTGCACTGCCGGCGCAATGCTAAAGAGACAGCGGAGCTGATAGGCACCTAGCTAGTCCTGGCTTTTGGGCTAGGCTAAGCACTACCAAGTCATCCCCAGCATTCCCTGTAATTTATTTATAATTGATTGATTATCGATTAGCTATTGATTAGCTTTCGATTGTCTATCACAAGATATTGGTCACGTATTGGGGCTAGGCTAAGCACTACCAAGTCACCCACAGAATTTTCCGGAATTTATTGGTTATTGATCGATTACCGACTAACTATTGATTGGCTATCAATTGCCTATCGATGACTGACTAAGTTTAAGTAGTCCCCACCATTCTTAGCTAGACTTATCCACGCTCAGCTTCGCTAGTTCATAGGTGTATGTGCCATTGCGCTTGGACCCTTTCTACAATGCTACTAGGATCGGCACATTTTTTTTTTGATTCAGCAGGCACATTGCTCCCGGCTGAAACAGCTCGGCTGTTAAAATGAGAACATCAGCTGTTTTACTATTTTCTTCGATAAGATATAGTCATCCGATAAGATCTACAGTCAATAGAGCGGTGTGGATCAGAGAACGGGGATAACCAATATTCTAGTTCACATTAAGAAGAAAAAATGAAGCTGGGCAGGCCATGTAATACGTAGGATGGATAACCGATGGACCATTAGAGCTACAGAATGGATACGAAGAGAAGGGAAGCGCAGTCGAGGACGGCAGAAAACTAGGTGGGGTGATGAAGTTAGAAAATTCGCAGGCGCAAATTGGAATCACCTATTGCAAGACAGGGTTAATTGGAGATCGCAGGGAGAGGCCTTCATCCTGCAGTGGACATAAATATAGGCTGATGATGATGATGAGTCATTTTGCACTTGTCACTTCAGCTTGGTACAGAATGCATTGAACCATGCAATGCATAACGGTCACGTGTGCTTGAAGGCCTACTTAGGTCCTTTATTGAGCGGGCCCGAGTCTGGCCCGCGCCCGTGGCTTCAAGCCCGAGTCCGGCCCGGGCCCGCGCCCTCAAGCCCGAGCCCGGCAAGAAAACGCTACGGACGAAAGCCGGACCCGGCCCGGCCCGCGGGCCGGGCCGGGTCCGGGCTTTTGGGCCGGCCAGGGCCCGTGCAGAGCTCTAGGGAGCACTGCACCCAACACTTGCACAAAGTTTCTTGGCACAATGATCATTTCTAAAGAAGATTTCAATGTTTCCTAAACAAATCTAAAGTATTTCTACATAGCCCAAAATGCCTCCAGAACTTGAATATTAATTTCATTATCAGAGTTTGATACAGCACATTGTTACGCAACAATGTACCAGACTCCATTAATTTTGATTATCTGCATTGTGATAGTGAGCATCATTCATGGCACAGCATCATGGAAATTTTGCAATACCATGCACCAGAAAAATTCAGCAGTAAATGCGAGAGAAATGCGTGAGGGGCATTGTGTTGCACTTTTTTGAGGTCCCCGATCCATGATTGAAATGGTGTTCACCATATTTGCCTAGTGTTGTTCAGAAGGTCACTCGACACATGTCCTGGCTCTTCGAGGAGTGGAGCAGACCACTGTCAGTTGCGCTGCATGTATAGAGGGTGTTTCTACAAACACTTAAAAAAGAGGAGACATGTCTTCAGGGACAGTGAGCAATACGGCTCGGCAGTGTGCTGACAGCTGGGTGACATAAGCACAGCATTGCGCTCACTGCAGCCTCCCAGTTTTGGTTTCGAGGAGCCGCAGTTCCTTAAAGTAATCACATTTTTCCAGATCCAAAAGTCGACATGGCTTGTGCGGAGAGCTCGCTTCAGTTTCCCAATTTTCATGCGGCCGCTGAAATTTAAAGTATGACAGTTAATTAATGCATTTTTGTTAATTAGCAATGAATGACCTCGTACCACCTGCCACCCACTGGTCGCCACCCCTGAAGACGTCTCCGGAGGAACCATCC
This sequence comes from Dermacentor silvarum, assembly GCF_013339745.2. NCBI lineage: Eukaryota > Metazoa > Arthropoda > Arachnida > Ixodida > Ixodidae > Dermacentor > Dermacentor silvarum. Next base: position 4,109,113 of record NC_051163.1, on the reverse strand, counting down.
TTTTATTAAGGCGAAAGCCTTAGATAACTCATGGGTCGAAAAATCCAAGGTCCGGCGTTATGGCACCAAAATTCATGGTGTCACCAGCAAAGGTTGTGTTCGAGTGCCTTAATTAACTCTGGCTTAATTAATATTGAGTTAATTAAGGCACTTGGGCCCACTACCTTTGGTGCGAGTCGAACCCATGACTTTTGGTGTTACTTAAGGCTTATTTAATTAGAGCACAGTTATTTAAGATAGCGTTAATTACGACCTATGGTGAGAGTCGAACCACCGTTTGTGGGAGAAAACAAGTATATAATAGGAAGTAGCAATGCATTTGAATAATTCATGGAGTGACCATGCCACATGGTGCCAACATGTGTAGGTGCCATCATAGTGCCACCAACAAAGATCGTTGGTATGGGTGCCTTAATTAACTCTACCTTAATTAAGATAAATAATTAAGGCACTTGAACCCATGGCCTTTGGTGGGAGTCAAACCCACAACAATTGGTGGGAGAAGACAAGCAATAGGAAGCAACAATGCATTCGAATGAGGATGTCAAGTAATTTAATGAATGTCTCGTGAGTGCACAGGCTTTCGCCGTCATCTTCTTTGGCGTATGCTAAAGTGACTGTCATCTTTTTTTTCAAAGCAGCTATTTTTAAATATTACTTAATGTCTCTGTAGAAACACCCAGTATACATACCTCTACCACGTGACCAGCTATGCACACTTTGACATTCCTAATGCTCCATTTCCTGGTGCTGCGTGGCCATTATTGGCCCTTGCGCCGTTAAACCCCATACATCATCATCGTCACTCCTAATGCTACCACAATAAAGATTCATGGACTGGTAGCATGAGATGCACCACAAATGCAGCCCTACACAGCATGCCACTGGGCACTAAGGTCAAGCAAACAACACAGAATTCACCTCGATGCTCCAGTAGAGGCACGAGCCATATGTTGCACCAGCATATCCTAAACTGTTCCAGTGCCATGAAATACCATCAAATAAGGCAATACATAATGATGATGAACAGTATCAGTTAAATATGTGCTATTGAAAATGAAAACACGAGCACAAAGGAGGGAGTTCTAAATCGCATTTTGATCAGCAGTCTTTTGACGAGCAGATGAAAAAAAAAAAAATCCCGGTGTTGATAGAAGTAAACTGCTTTGCCACTCATACCGAGTTCTGTGGCTGTTGTACAGCTCTGTCATGCATGAAGTGGGGTATTCCACTGTTGGGTGTATTCACTGTACCATCAAAATGGGGCAAAGCAACAAATGTGTATTGAGTCAACAATGCTGCCAAGTTACATCGGGTTGTTTGTGTCATTTTTCTTCCTTTTGCATATACATGAGTCTTTTTGTGTGGCAGATAAAAGGCATCGCAGAAGGTGCTCTCTTCTGCTGAGAGAAAGAAGTACAGACCAAGGCGTTATAAAACTGAAAGACTGGCCTTCAATCAATGTTGACACTAAAGCAAATCTGCATACTTCTTTAGTCAATCGAACTGCTTTTTACTACTGTCTATAAGGCAGAAAGCTTCCAAATTAGCTCGCACAAGATGATCCTAAGTTCATATGGCAGTACTCAAAATAGCATTGATGCAAAATTTGGAGTAATATGCAGTTGACAGCAGCTGCAGACAAACAATCCGTCATTCTGGTTTCATTTCACTGTTTTTAAAAGCTTCTGCTCACCGAACCTCTCAAAAGGTTCTGCTTTACTTAACTTTCAGCAGTAGCTGACACTCAGTAGTGCGACAAACGGATTTCACTGTGCGTCAGTTATCTCACTGACACCATTTGTGTCTTGACTAAGCACAACTTCCTAAAATTCTGTGATGGCAGCTTTCAGTGCAGCCAAGGTCAATTCACAAGGTCGCAAAGGTGATGTTGAAATGCGATTCCAAACCAATGGGCAGTGAAATCAATTATGGTCATATGATTGAAGCGCGACTACATTTCGTGGGGCAAAACGCCAGGTGATGAAAATTATTCTTCCATTACGTCTCTAATGGAAACATTTGAAAAAGTACAGACAATGTAATTAGGATAAGAAAATGTGAAGTCAAGAGCTGTTTTCTTCCATCTGCAAATAATTATGAGTATGAAACTATGCAGGTTTTCTGCAGTTTGCTCGTGACAATGCGTGCTGAGATACGCCAAGATTGTATTACTGTATTTAACACTGTAATGTCGTCAAAACTCTACCCACCACGGTTGCTCAGTTAGCTAAGGCGTTTTCACTGCTGAGCACGAGATCGTGGGATCGAATCCCGGCCGCGGCAGCAGCATTTCGATAGAGGCGAAATGCAAAAATGCCCGTGTGCTTGCATTATAGTGCACATTAAAGAACCCCAGATGGTCGAACTTATTCCGGAGCCCTCCACTACAGCGTGCCTCATAATCGTAACTGGTTTTGGCATGTGAAACTCCAGAAAGAAGAAGTCGTCAAAACTCTCTTATGCATAGCCATAAAAATTGATGGCAATATATACAGTAGAACCCCGCTGATACGATTTTCACGGGACCGTTAAAAAAAACGTAAGAGCCGGGAAACGCAAGAGCCGGGAAACAGGAAAAATTGAGAAATGAGAGTAGTGTTGAATTGCACACATTATTATTTTAATTCTTACGCATGAAAAAAAGTCGTAGTTTCGCCCGACAGCCGAAGTATCGATTGCGATAGCAAATTAGTAGACAGCTATACAAAGTAAGAATAGTAGTTTTATCGTCCGTATAAACTTGTATAAACATTCACTTATTAACTATATTAACAAGCATGGTGTCAGCGCCCACACGTAAACATGAACACATCGCACTCGATGAGCGCAAACGCGCGCTGTCAAACGCTGGCGTGAGGAATTTAAGCACCGCTGCAGAAGCGAGCGAAGTGACCTTCGTGCTGTTGTCTATCGCTTCAACGCAAACTGAGCGCCGAGAAGACACAGCACGCACAAAGCTACGAGTCGCCGACGCACCTACACTGTGTAGACTCTGCCCCCAACGTAGATCGCTTTCAAGATACGGACAGCGCGCCGCCGCGCAGTACGCTGTTGATGCCAGAATACAGTACAACGCCGCCCCGCTATCACTCCCCCCTCGCTCCCTCGCCGGTGCCTCGAGCGCAACGGAAGAAGGCGCGCTTCCTCCCTGCTTTTCTTTCTATCGCGCGCGAGATTTAGATGCGGTCGTCGGCTCCCCTCGTACACTTTTACTCACACATACAGCATACGGCGCGCGGCGACAGCGTTATCGCCCTTGGACTCTATAGGAACATCTATGAGCCAAAACCAATTTTAGGGCTGCAACGCGTCGTAGACACCATCTTTAGATAGCAATTGCGGATCTCAAGGGCCATACTTTTGCTGGTGGAAACCGAAAATATGTCATAGTTGTTGCCCCCGGCACTTTGGGCGGCCAATGCCATCGTAAAGCAACCAAGCCAAGCGACATGAAAAGTCAAAATGGCTGCTCGGGCCGCCGCGAGGTGGCAGTTCTCAACGTATGATGTGGGAACGGTCCCACAGTTGCGAAGTAACAGCGGGGTTACCAATGCATTGGGTTCTATGATAGCTGTGCCGGGACCGGCCGAAAACGACGTAACAGCGGGGTTCTACTTATAATGTTAACCTTATAAGATTTGTTCAGTAACATTATTTTTTAACTGCCTTTTTTCACTAACTACAATGTTTTAGTGTTGGCGTGGAGCAGAGGTAGAATACCCGGCTTCAAATGCTGAATGTCGTAAGTTCGTATCCTACTCCAGTCCACCACATTTTCAGGCATAGAGTGGTGTCTGACACCTGCATGAAAAATATTGCTACACGCGTGTGGTATTTGGTTGTTTGAACGAGGCGCGCGGGCGCCTAGACGAAGAAGACGAACTGCTCTGTGCTCTCGAGCTATCGGCTGATCTGGCCAGCGCTGCAGCTATCATTTGTAAATATACTTGTAAATAGTCTCCTGTACTTAGTCCTTCGTTCGCGTAACATTTTGGTGGAGCGTGCCGTTCCCCGTCCTCGCCACGGAGCTCCGCAGCGGCCGCACCGTCCAGCTTTCCGCCATGGCTCCAGGTGACACCTCGTCTGCTGCTGCTACTGCAACTCCAACCACAACGTACGTCACGGTAGCCACTCCCCGCGATCCTGGCATATTCTCCGGCCAAGATAATGTCGACGTTGATGACTGGCTACGCATGTATGAGCTTGTTAGCCGCAACAACCACTGGGACCCTACCATAATGCTAGCTAATGTCCTCTTCTACTTGGGCGGAACACCTCGTGTCTGGTTCCGGACACACGAGGAGGAGATCTCTAGCTGGGACGCTTTCAAGGAGAAGCTCCGCGACCTCTTTGGAAATCCGACCGGTCGGCAGCAGGCTGCAAGGAAAGAGCTTGCTACTCGAGTGCAGTCTTCCACTGAATCGTATGTTTCGTACATACAAGACGTGCTAGCTCTTTGCTGGAAAGTCGACGAGAACATGGTCGAAGTTGACAAGGTTGGCCACGTTCTCAAAGGGATTGCGGACGATGCGTTCAACTTGTTGATCTTCAACAATGTGTCTACCATCGACGTCATTGTCAAGGAATGCCGCCGCTTTGAGCTCGCCAAAAGCCGCCGCGTCATTCCACTCGCTCCATTGCCGAGAGCTAGTGGCGCTATACTAGTTCAGGTGCAACCAAACTAGGAAGGCCCACTAAGCTTCATCAAAAAGTCACTCCCTCACCAGAACAGGAATTTGCCTCCCTGGTGCGGTATTTGGCCACTACCTCCCTCATGACTCCGACAATTAACCCATGGCCCTCAGTTCCCAGTGGCTGCGGAGCACCTGACCAAGGCGGCGGTCAGACCTGCTACGCGGCAGAGGGTGCTAAGAATCTCTGGGTCAAGACAGGCCGCCAATGGAAACTGAACCTGGCAACATTCAACACGCGCATCCTCTCGAGTGAGGCTAGCTTAGCAGGACTATTTGAAGAATTATCAGGCATTTCCTGGGATATTATTGGCCTTAGTGAGGTTAGAAGAACTGGTGACGCTTACACAGTGCTGACTAACGGCCACGTCCTCTGCTACAGAGGTCTTCCAGATAAGAAAGAATCCGGGGTAGGATTTCTAGTGCATAACAGCATAACGGGCAACATTGATGAATTCTACAGCATTAATGAGAGGGTAGCAGTTGTCGTAATAAAGCTGAATAGGAGGTACAAAATGAAGGTAGTACAAGCCTATGCCCCAACCTCTAGTCACGATGATGAAGAAATAGAAAAGTTTTATGAAGATGTTGAACTAGCAATGAGAAAGGTGCAAACTCAGTATACTTTAGTCATGGGCGACTTCACTGCAAAAGCGGGGAAAAAGCAGGTTGGTGAGCAAGCAATTGGCAACTACGGCATCGATTCTAGGAATGCAAGAGGAGAGATGTTAGTAGAATTCGCGGAAAGGAATAGGCTCTGAATAATGAATACCTTCTTCAGGAAGCGCACCAACAGGAAGTGGACCTGGAAAAGCCCTAATGGAGAAACAAGGAATGAAATAGATTTCATACTCTCTGCCGATCCAAGCATAGTGCAGGATGTAGAAGTGTTAGGTAAGATTAAGTGCAGTGACCATAGGTTAGTGAGGTCTAGGATTTCTCTCAATTTGAAGAGAGAGAGAGTGAAATTAGTCAAGAGGAAACAGGCCAACCTAGAGGCAGTAAGGGTAAAAGCAGACCAATTCAGGCTGGTGCTCGCAAACAAATATGCAGCTTTAGAAAATGAAGATAAAGACAACATAGAGGTAATGAATGGAACCGTAACTAGGTTGATCTCAAGCAGCAATTGAAGTGGCATGTAAGGCACCAAGGCAACCAGTAGGTAAGCTCTCCCAAGAAACAAAGGACCTAATAAAGTAACGACAAAACATGAAATTGTGCAACTCAAGAGATCAGATAGAATTCGCTGAACTGTCAAAACTGATCAACAAGAAGAAAGTAAGGGATATTCGAAATTATAACGTGGGAAAGATTGAGGAAGCCGTAAAATATGGACGCAGCATTAAATCAGTAAGAAGAAAGCTTGGCATAGGGCAAGGCAAGATGTATGCACTGAAAGATAAGCATGGTAATATCATCAGCAATTTCGGTGACATAGTAAAAGCAGCGGAAGAATTCTATACTGACCTGTACAGTGCCCAAAACAGCCAACTACTTTTATTCGAAATAGTAATGAACCGGATACAGTGGCTCCTTCTATAACTAGCGATGAAGTTAGACTGGCCTTGAAAGACATGACCAGGGGAAAAGCTGCTGGAGAAGATTGAATAACAGTAGATTTAATCAAAGATGGAGGAGACATCATGCTTGAAAAGCTTTATTGGTCCTTTATTACCAATGCCTCACAACTTCAAGTGTACCAGAGAGCTGGAAGAACGCCATCATTATACTAATCCATAAGAAGGGAGACATTAAGATATTGAAGAATTATAGACCCATTAGCTTGCTTTCAGTATTGTATGTAGTATTCACCAAGGTAATTTCCATTAGAATTAGGGCAACACTTGACTTCAGCCAACCAAGAGAACAGGCTGGCTTCAGGAAGGGATATTCTACGATGAATCATATCCATGTCATCAATCAGATAATCGAGGAATCTGTGGAGTACAATCAACCTCTCTACATGGCTTTCATAGATTATGAAAAGGCATTTGATTCAGTTGAGATACCAGCAGTCATAGAGGCATTGCGTAATCAAGGAGTACAGGAGGCATACGTGAATATCTTGGCAAACATCTACAAGGACTCCACAGCTACCTTCGTTCTCCACAAGAAAAGTAGAAAGATACCTATCAAAAAAGGGGTCAGGCAAGGAGACACAATCTCTCCAATGCTATTCACTGCATGCTTAGAATAAGTATTCAGGCTCTTAGACTGGGAAGGCTTAGGAGTGAGGATCAACGGCGAATACCTCAGCAACCTTCGGTTTGCAGATGACATTGTCCTATTCAGCAACAATGGAGACGAATTACAGCAAATGATTGAGGACCTTAATCAAGAAAGTGCAAGAATGGGGTTGAAGATGAATATGCAGAAGACAAAGATAATGTTCAATAGCCTGGCAAGGGAACAAGAATTCAGGATCGCCAGTCAGCCTCTAGAGTCTGTAAAGGAGTACATTTATCTAGGTCAATTACTCGCTGGGGACCCTGATCATGAGAAAGAAATTCACAGAAGAATAAAATTGGGTTGGAGTGCATATGGCAGGCATTGCCAATTCCTGACTGGGAGCTTACGACTGTCGTTGAAAAGAAAAGTGTGCAATCATTGCATTCTACTGGTGCTAACATATCGGGCAGAAACTTGGAGGTTAACAAAGAATCTCGAGAACAAGTTAAGGACCGCACAAGGAGCAATGGAACGAAAATTCTTAGGACTAACGTTAAGAGACAGGAAGAGAGCAGTGTGGATCTGAGAACAGACGGGGATAGCCGATATTCTAGTTGACATTAAGTGGAAGAAATGGAGCTGGGCAGGCCCTGTAATACGTAGGATGGATACCCGATGGACCATTAGGGTTACAGAATGGATACCAAGAGAAGGGACTCGCAGTCGAGGCTCGGCAGAAAACGAGATGGGGTGATGAAGTTAGGAAATTTGCAGGCGCAAGTTGGAATACGCTAGCGCAAGACAGGGGTAATTGCAGATCGCAGGGAGAGACCTTCGTCCTGTAGTGGACATATAATATAGGCTGATGATGATGATGACTATGTTAAATTTAATTATGTATTCAGTACCAGAGAAAAACTACTTGGTGACACTCGTGCTGTGTTAGTGAAGATGAAAGTGTGGTTATGGTTAATTATTTCAATGAAGTGTCAATTTTATTTTGACACCGAAATAACAGATGTGTGTTGGTACTAAGGACACATGCATGTGGTACTTAGTTTAAAATCTGGGTGAAACTACTGCTCTGAATTCATGATCACCGGTGTAATGCCTGCTGTTATAGAATGAGGGCTTTAAATACAGATGGGTCACTTGATCATTTTCATTGGATTATGACATGATGATGTGGCGAATATTATCACTTATTTAAGTTTCATTTTCACTGTTGTGTGCTTTGTGTAAGTAGTCAGTGTGATGCGATGTGAGCTGGTGCAGTAGACGACTCAGCACAACAAAACTCAGACGACAGACGCTGGCTTTTTCCCACGAAGTTGGCTCCGCGAAATGTAGATGGCGTTGCTGTTCCTCCACAAGCTTTGAGGGAAAATCTGACCAAAACGTACTGGAGCAAATATTCGGAACTAAATGAGGCATCTGTATGCTGCAGCAAAGATTCGAAGACCACTCAGTACATCCTAATGGAATGCGAAGGGATTCACCCAGTGAGAACCGTAGGTAATGTGCACCTTGCAGATGCACTTGGGCTTAAAGTGGATGGAAGCATCAACCGGTCAGCAGTCGAGATAAGTAAGAGACGTTTAGAGTCTTGGTGGAAAAAAAGCAGGGAAGAGATTGATACAACCTGATCTCTTAACAGTCATAGGTAGCAGTACAAGGTAGATGTTGAGGGGAGGGGGGACGGAATAATAAGATTGTAGGAAGAACGTGACGGCGGCGAACGAGCCGTGCCGTCGTTCCTACTGAGAAGGCGGCCAGCCGAGCGGAGGCCGCCACGACCAGCGTCTCAAGCTCCTGGAACAACACTGCGCGTGCCGAGCTTGCGCTTCGAGCACGCGCTGCATTTCTTTTTATTGTTTACTTCCTTGACAGTCGGCGCGAAGGCACCGGTTGGGAGTGCCGACCAAAGCGCCCCGCGTTGCAGCGTCGGTGGGTGCTACAGGGCTCCCCGCCCAGACGGAACGTCGATGAAGGAAGTGAGAGAAGCTAAGTTGGATCTTTGTACTCCAGCCTGTATCTTAGGTTCACCTGTGGCTGGAGCACGCACAGACGTCCTTGAGGCAAGCGGCTCCGGCTGTGTGGCATTCACTGTTGGCCTTGCGGGGCTGTCCAATACGTTTCCATCGGTGGTCTCTAGCTTGTCGCAGGTCTTGCCGTCCAGCGAGCGGACAAACTCGAGAGCACAGTCGCCGATCAGATGGTCCGTGCAGACGCCGTTCAGCTGGGCGAAGACGCACTGCTCGGAGTAGTCGCAGGGCTAGCCGAGGCCGGTGGCGGTGCGGCAGGTCAGGTGCTTGGACTTAGGCTCACGGGCTCGGATAGGTTGTAGGGGTAGCGGCCCTCGCTTCACGAGGCCCCGCGAGGCTCGCGCTGGGCGTTGCTCGTGCAGGTGTCCTCGAAGATGGAACCAAGTGCGATGGTTGCCTTGGTGACCTGCGCGTCGATAGGGTGGTGCATTGAAAGACGAACTTGCCGTTGTCGGAGGGAAGCCTCTCCAGCTGGTTAATGGCGATCTTGGAGACCTTAACGGGGACGTCGTTCTTCACGGTGCTTAGGGTAGGGCGGTTGATGGAGTTCTCCAGGAGACGGTCGTGTACGGTCCAGGGGATTGTGGCGTAGTACTTGTACAGGCGCTAGAGCTGTGGGCCCCTGGAAGGAGGTTACCAGTGTGCGGGATTGCGCGCGCTGTGGGCAGCGCATCGATGCATCACTCGAGGTTGAGCCGCGCAGGCCGGGTTGTATGTAACCACCTTTGCCGGCTGAAGGGTTGTTCGAAAGTAATCCCCCGAGGGGGACGGCGGGGTTAGCGGAGCTTCTCCCAAGCGAGCACCCCTGAAGAAAGCCGGGCGTCTGGCCGGGGGTCGCTTGTGCTCGATTTGTATTCCGGTGGGTAACCGGCGGCCGCCTGGTTTCGAACCCGCGAACTCCCGCAGCCGAGGTGGACACTCAACGACGAGGACACGGCTGCGGTGACTTACGGCGCTGCAGCTTTCCAATATCGAACACGGCGCTGGATCGTTGGTAGGACAAGTCAGGCTTAGCTGCTGCACGGGCGCCCGATGGAACGGTCCCTCGAGCAGAGCCCGCTGACGGTCCGCATCGTAAGGGGCCGCGGGCCGTAGGCTGTTGGCGTTCCCGAGCCGAAACTGGTCCTCGTAGAAGTCGCCCGAACCATCAGGGCTAGGGTCAGGCCAGTCAGCGCTAGGCGCCGGGCCATGATCCGAGGAGTGAGAGTAGCTGACGTGTCACCGCTCCGCGTGGCCGGCGTGTTCGTACCGTGACCGCGCGCTCGCACCGTGGCCGGCGTGCTCGTACCGTGGCCGGCGTTCTCGTACCGTGGCCGGCGTGCTCGTACCGTGGCCTGGTTAGCGCCGTGGCCGGTGAGCGCCGTTGCCGGTGAGCGCCGTGGCTTGGTGAGCGCCGTGGCCGGTGCGCGTCGTGGCCGATCACGTCCGGGTCACCATTGTAGGAAAAACGTGACGGCGGCGAACGAGCCGTGCCGTCGTTCCTACTTAGAAGGCAGCCAGCCGAGCGGAGGCCGCCACGACCAGCGTCTCAAGCTCCTGGAACAACACTGCGCGTGCCGAGCTTGCGCTTCGAGCACGCGCTGCGCGTCTTTATTGTTTTCTTCCTTGACAGTCGGCTCCAAGGCACCGGTTGGGACCGCCGACCAAAGCGCCCCGCGTTGCAGCGTCGGTGGGCGCTACAAGATGTATACAAAAATGCTTGATAAAAAACCTGTATAGCATACCTGAATAAATTAAGCAGGCTAGCTGACTATTTGTCACCGTCCCGTTTCAAAGGGGATGCTAATAAATCATTATCATCAAGCCGCCATTGCAGGATGTATGCGCTTCTATGAGAGCTTCGCTACCATGTGTGCATAACCTTGGGGCAGCATTTTCTCGCTGCATGAAACAGTCCTCGGCCTTGCACGGAGCATGACATTGGCAGCCTTATGTCCTTGCCTCCAATGCGATCCAGAATTTTAAAAACACGCCTCATTTTCTATTCTCATGGAAAAGTAGCTGGCACTCCATTGCACTACAATTGAATCCTACACGCGAAGAAAGGTGCGATTTGCACTTCTTTGCATTGCAAGCAACCAGTCTTGCACAAAGCACGTTTTGCTGGCTCCCAGGCGAGCCACAGAGCAACTGTTTTAAACGTCTTGATGGTGGGCTGACACAGCAAAGACGCAGTTCTGTTGTTTTGGCGTTGGCAGAACGGTGGCTTGCAGTACGTCATGCAACGATCAAGGTGTCTACATGCTTGTTGAATGATGCTTTCTACAATGCAGGAAGCACATACTAATTACCAGAACACTCTGTCTTAAAGTGCGCTAATACAAAAAGCGCAGTGAACATGCAAGAAACAATGCTCAGCAGAAGTTATTGTGGCTAGGAGCTTTTCTTGTGCCAAATCTTGTAGCTGAAGTTCCCCCTTGCTGACGTTTCCGCCCTGCCAAGTGATGTGGCGTTCTCTTTTAAAGAAAAAGAAGCTGCTATGTCTACTCTGTTCAAGGGCTTTGGAATGTATTGTTACGAGGAAAGAGAGGTTTAAATTATATTTACAGGATATTTACAATGCTTCCAGTGGCATGCGAGGCATACAAGATGGAAAACCAGTCTGCGCGACATCAGAGAGCATCATCGTTTTCTGTGTTGTCCTCAGCTTTGTCTCGAGCAGTGATTTGTAACATGACCCCCGGCGGCGAAGGCGCCATCCCGGTGCTTGCTAGATCGACCGAGTGGTATCGCTTGAGGCGCGTGACGTGGATAACATCGGTGGAAGGTCGAGACACGATAGAATCGAGGGGCGTGATTTCATATGGGATATCGGTCACTTGGCGCAAGACCCGGTACGAGCCAGAGTAAGGCGAAATCAACTTTTCGGAGAAAAACCCACAGGGTCATGTCAGGAGGAATTACAGGCATTTGTTACGAAGGGCAGAGCGGCGCCCCAGTCATGATGGTTAGCAGAAACATACATAGCAAGCATGTCTTTGATAGTTCTGTTACGATGCTCGGTGAGGCCATTGGTCTGAGAGTGGTACGCCGTTGTCAACTTGTGCTTTGTAGCGCAGGAGTGCAAGAGGTCCTGGACAACCTTCGATATGAAATAGCGGCCCCAGTTTGTGAGGAGCAGTCGATGAGCACTGTGGTGAAGTAAAACGTCTTTGAGTAGGAAGTCGGCGACGTTGGTTGCACAGCTGGTTCGAAGCGCCCGAGTGATCACGTACCGGGTCGTGCATTCAGTAGCGACTGCAGTCCACTTATTTCCGCAGACATATAGCAGGAAAGGGACAAGAAGGTCAAGACCAACCCTAAAGAATGGCCCCGATAGTACGTCAAGGGGGTTAATGCAGCCAGCTGGATGCACTACTGAGTTCTTGTGGAGCTGGTATTTTTCACAGGAAGCGACGTAACGGCAGATGGAACGGTAAATGCCGGGCCAAAAGAAGCGATGTCAAACGCGGTCATACGTCTTAGACACTCCGAGGTGACCAATGGTAGGAATGTGTTGTAGCTGTGTGTCAGGACAGTTTGACACATGTGTATAATAATCAAGAGCAGTTCAGGACTGTCAGGGTGCATGTTGTACCAGTACAAGACGCCATCCTGCAGCACAAACATACACAGAGAAGAAGGAGGTGTCTCGGAAGTCAGCTGGAGAATGACGTCTCGCAAGTAAGGGTCACGGCGTTGCTCATCTCCGATGTTCTGAAACACAGTAAACCAGAGCACGCAGGTATACTTGCACCTGTCGGGAAGCTCCGGCAGGTCTACTGGATGGCGTGACAAGCTTTCATGACTGCTGGCATCGATGCAAACTTCCGTTGGAGCGGTCATGTCAAAATGGGCTAGAACTGGTGGTGAAGTGAGCCGCATGGTAAGCTCAGCGAATGCAGTAGCTTGTTCTGGACCCCAGACGAAAACCAAGTCTTTCTTGAGAAGTTCTGTAAGAGGACACGCAGCGTTACTGAAATTGCGTACGAACCAGCGGAAGTGTGAGCAGAGGCCCACAAAGCTTCGAACGTCGTTGGATTAGGTCGGCATGGGGAAATTCTTGACGGCGCAAACTTTCTCTTGATTGGGGCAGACGCCGGAAGAATCGACGAGGCGTACGAGCACAGTAAGTGTCCAGCGGTTGAAGTGGCATTTTGATGAATTGAGCTGAAGCCCAGCCTTGCCGAAAACAGAAAGAATTCTCGAAAGACGCTCGAGGGGCATGGCAAAAGTTCTTGAAAAGACAGTAACATCATCGAGGTGCACAGGCAGATTGACCACTTAAAACCGTGAAGGAGAGCGTCCATCATACGTTCAAATGTGTCCGGGGCATTGCATAACCCGAGCGGCATCACTTTAAACTGATAGAGGCCATCAGGTGTAACAAAAGCGGTCTTTTCACGGTCCATGTCGTCAACTGCAATCTGCCAGTACCCAGAGCGAAGGTCTATCGAAGACAAATATTTTGCACCATGTAAACAACCGAGGGCGTCATCTACCCGCGGCCGGGTATACACGTCTTTTTTTGTTACTTTGTAGAGATGGCGATAGTCGACGCAGAAGCGCCAGCTGTCATCGTTCTTTCTCATGAGCCTGACCGGAGAAGCCTAAGTGCTACAAGATGGCTCAGTCATACCTCGGGCAAGCTTCTTGTCGACTTGCTCCTGTATTATTTGGCGCTCAGCAGGGGAGACGTGGTAGGGCCGTTGGGGAATCGGGCTGGCATCATCGGTGTTTATCCGATGTTTCACAACGCACTTTTGACCCAGTGGCTGGTCATCGAGATCGAAAATGTCCCGGTACGAGGTGAGAAGGTAACGAAGTGCATCCGCATGGTTTGCTGGAAGGTCGGGAGCAATCATTGTCGCAAAAGGTGCTACTACTCAGATTGTAGTTCCCGAACCAGCAGAGGTAGACGACGTAGTATCACCAGTTAAGGCAGAAATGTGGTAGTCAGAAGCGGGGGCCAAGGTTGCAAGAGATACCCTGAGGGAGCACATAAGAACAGAGGCCAAAATTCACTACAGGAAGACAGGTGACATTGTCTTTTGTGCGGACGACCGTGTGGGGAAATACGACGTTCTGCAAAAGGACGACAGTGGCTTTGGGCGACATGACTTCAGGAGGAATTTGGGTCCGGAAACAAAATATTCACAAAAAAATAAGTTTTCCTGCTTATTAATTTCCAAATTTTCTAACACGAGTGTTGAGTGTAATCCAACGCAGCACTGCACATAAGTCCTCCTTTCAGTGAGTTTCCACTAAAATCGAATAAATTTTCAGGCCCCTTGGAAATCAAATTATGGAGATTTGACTGCACTTCCATTAGTGTCATAGTCAATGTAAAATATTTGTGAGCTGTTGTTTTTCCCCACAAGAGGTAGTCTCGCTGCAATCACACTTAACAAGTGTATGTAGCTTGTAATTTGTTCTAGACTGGATTTCAGCCTCGCCTACGGAACCTATGTCAATGGACCTTGATGTATGGCGATAATTTTGCATACCAGTAGGCATACCTCAGTGTAGGTGGTGTCCAAAATACATGCCCCAGCAACGGCCCCCCTCTGGGTAACAAATACAGATATCGAAGATCATGTTTTTCCTAGCTGCATGTGGCAGAAGCAATCGCGGGAGGCGGAAATGACATCATGGACATCAACTCTTGTGTATACAAAACGGTTCCTTTCTTTCTTTTTATTGCGATAGTATGGACACTTCAAGCGGATTTCTGCCGTCGCTGTGAGGTTCTGTATAAAGTCCAAGGGCGATAAAATTGTCGCCGCGCGTTTTATGTGCGAGTGAAAGCGCGTGGGGGACGCGCTCTTTCACGGAGAGCGAACGCACAGTGAAGAGCAAACGCGACTTCCTCCATCGCGCGAAAGCCCGTGGGGGTATGGGAGGGAGGGTGGGAGGGAGCGCGACGTTGTGCTGCAGCACCAAATGCGTATCTTGCAACCGGGTGCAAGGGGAACTGGCGACGCAATCTGCCACGCGAAAGGAGGATAGCAGGAAGACAGCGCGGGAGGGAGGGGGGGGCGACTTCTGCTCTTCTGCCAACTGCTACTTTGCACTGGTGTGGGCTGTCGCGCGCACTGTATTTTGAAAGCGATCTCCTGATGGCTCTAACCTTTGTATGCGCTGTGCTTTCGGCGCTCTGTTTCTGTTGAAGCGATAGACCGCACGAACCTTCGCTTTCTGTGGCGGCCGCGCTTGTTCACGCCAGCGTTTTGACAGTGGTCTGCGGTCATTGAGTTTGATCTATTCATGTTTGCTTGTGCACGCTGACACCACGCTTGTTAATTCAGTTAGTAAGCGAATGTGTCCAAGTTTATGCAGCCGATAAAACTTCTATCCCTACTCCGTATAGCTCTCTACTAATTTTCTATCGCAATTGATGCTTTGCCTTTCGGGCGAAATTGTGACATTTTTTTCTTGATGCTATGCCAATTGGAATATCTTAAACGATAGCCCAGTCATCAGTCTCAGTCTAATTGGCACAGCTTGGTGCCACAACTACTGTCAGCGGCGGCCTGTGCGTGTGTAAGGCTGGCATTGACGGCGAGTGTAAACACTTAGCTCTGTTGGCGTTCTTTATCAAAGCAGAGCACACAGAGATGTGTACCGGCCACAGCTAGCGCTGGGGAGTATGACAAAATAAATACATACCCGCACCCAAAAGGAATCGGAACAAAAAAATTTTTTTTCACATTTCTCTATGGAAGCAGACTGAGCCTCTGAAAGATTTGCTCCTTTATTTATGTTAAAACAACGCAACAAAAGCCAAGCAGCGTCGGAAGTTGTGGGGATGCGCGACTCTCACGCGTCCCCTGATGTTGTTTTCCCCGCATGTCTCCTGT
The DNA here is from genome assembly GCF_013339745.2 of Dermacentor silvarum. NCBI lineage: Eukaryota > Metazoa > Arthropoda > Arachnida > Ixodida > Ixodidae > Dermacentor > Dermacentor silvarum. The sequence goes on along the minus strand of NC_051163.1, from coordinate 4,093,366 downwards.
AGTCCGGCTTCTCTGCGTGGCTAAGCCCGGCGGTGGTTGCGGCGCGTTGCGAGAGATGGCGCTGGTGTCGCGATGCTAATGCCACCGAACGGCGAGGTCACTTGGGAGAAAAAGGTCGGAGGCGCTCTCTCTTTGGCTTGGGATCGGCGACCAACACGCACGAACGCTTCGCGCGTGCGCCGTCCCGCTTCGCGCGACCGTCGCGCGAGGCTAAGAGCAGGACACCGGTATGGACGAACACGGATCGTTCGAGCGTGCCACCGTTCGCGTGACTGTACACGTGAACGACTAGGCGATGGTGTCATAACATGGGGCGAACGTATTCGCTCGCTATCGGGTCGCGGTGAGTTGGACTTCCTTGATTTGTCGCGCGCCCGTGTGAATGTTCTATTGGTAGTAATTCGGCTAGTGTGCATTAGTGTATGAAAAGCGCAATAAATGCCCTTTTGATTGTTTGCACTACTATGTGTCGTTCCTTTGTCCCAAGAGCACATGTGAGACCCCACAAAGTATATGTGTATCCAGGCTTTTTGCTGTTCCTCCTGGTGAGGCCGCGATGAAAACCAGTGGAATTGAAAGGGCTCATCAGCTTCAGTCACGTCTTGAGTGCACCCATAAAATCCAGCATGGTTGTTCGGATTTGATTCCATGTATTTTGGCAATGCAAAACAGAAGAAACGATGCAACGCAATCTACCAAACTAGCTGGTTGCTGTGCCCGGCCTGGCCGTCACATGCCATTACATTAGCGGCGCCATCGCATGAACGCCTCACCGGTCCCAACTCCTCCACGCCCAGTGCCTATCGGTGGTCACAACTCTATAGTGGACATGTTCTACATTACCTCGTCATAAGGTGAGTACATTATCAGATGTTCTACTGCTCTTTTTGTGTGCTGCCTCTTTGCCAATACCCAATGAAGTATTGCAGGCGTCTAAATGCGCCTCAGATACAAGGAAGAAAGAAAGGACAACACGCATGTAGCACATACTTTCAACTGATTTATTTGAACCCCTGTTGTCGTATACGTATGCTCACAAATGCGACACATGAGCATGCTCACTGCACTCGCGTGACATCCAAAAAGCGAGCTATTTTTCCATCAACGTCCCGGAAGCTACATTGATGCATATTTATTTTTCATTGCATATCATCTTCGCCGCAATAATGATCCTTGGCCATAGATTGTGATTACGAGTGAGAACGGTACCAAAGCCATCCAATTTGGGAGTGCACTTATTGCAGTGCGCAGCAAGATGTCCGTTAGTTCCGTTCATGACAATAATGCAATATTCCCGAGCCGCTCATTCAAGCTACCACCCGTCTGCCCTTTACACAGGAAAGTGAAATTCTGTAAAGTTAAACTACCCCTGTTTGACATTCAACAAATTTCGCAGTATGGTTCACACTGCAATAGGCTGACTTTGTTGAGCATGGATTGATTAGCTTTGTGGGGATTGAGGTATGCCCTGGTGCCTTTGCGTGGGCATTCAGCTGTTCTGTCGTCCCTGCACCTCTCCCCTTTCCACTCACCATGAAATGGGGGTGGGGAGGCTCTCTGTCCGCAGAGCGAGCGCGAGGGAGACCTCTACGGGACAGCACTGGCTACGCACACATCATCCGCCGACACCTATGTGTCCAGGACTAGAGCTCGTGTATGGTGCCTTTGCTCGTGTGGTGAGCATGCACCTTCTGTTGATCCTTTCCGGATGCTAATCTGAAGAGCGGTGCCTCGTGCTTGCACGTGTTCGTACTGTGTCAAGCCACACTTATCGGAGGCCCTTGCTGACGGAGATTTCCCGAGCTCTCGTGAGTTGGCCCATTGGTTATCGCGAGAGCAAGCAGCGTAGCCGTGGGGCTCCTCCCACATCCTCCCGCAGCATTGTGGTAGCAACGCCCCTGTCTGTATTTCTGCCCTTGGCTCGGGAGTCCCTTTGATTCCCGCACCAGCCCGAGACTAGGCGCTTGTGCAGTGTTGGGTGTCGCTGGAGACAATAAATGGTTTCCGCTAACTAAGGGCAATGCTGTGTTCTCTTGTGTGCGGAGCGCTCGGTGCCCCCCTTAGTGGCCCGAGTGCTCGTGCAGTGGAGCACTAGAGTACGCGAGGTGGTGGCTGACGCGGCCCTGTGGCTTGCTAACCTCGAACCCGGCGGTGGTCGGTACTTCTGTGAGATACAAGACCCCCACAGCTTGCATAGTCTGGACATCTTCAGGAGGACGGAAAATACAGCCACCGTAATTTTACGGCTCTTGTGTAGCTAACGCGCAGTCATAATGCCGAGACCATGATGTCAGAGACCTTTGCAGAATGGCAGCATGCCACAGCAGTTTCTGAAGTTTGTGCTTCCGGCCAACGGAACTAGAACACTTCACTCTCATGTGTGGGATACAGTCATATCCCACTGGCAGTAAAATGCAGGGTGATCATTTGTAAGCTTTATGGAATTTTAAAAAATTGGCTGTGGTAGATAGCGTAATTCTTGCCTTTGAGCTGGATTATTTGAGAAGGCGGACAATACTAGTACGAGAAATCAAAAGACATATTCAACTTATTAGCAACAATTTACTAATTAACTTCATTTATTACTTTACCGCCAGGCCATATTGCCATTTACAAATTGTACCCAGTGAGCTTTCAAATCTTGTATCCACTTGAAATGAATTTGCAGCATGATGCCAGTTTCGAGATAATACTTGCCAAAGTGGGAAACGAAATACGTGGGTGTTCCAGTTGCTTGTGGGCTTCAATGCATTAAAGAGCATTTTGTTAGATAAGTATGTGGAACAACAGTGCATTTTTAGGACAAGTTTGATGGCACATATCTCCAAACTGGCGTCATTCAGGAAATTCATTTTAAGGGGATACGCCTTGCAAATTCACTGGCTACAATTCGTAAATTGCAATATGTGCCGCAAAGTAGTTAATTAAAAACATAATTACGGGATTTTTGTGATTTAGTTGAATATGTGTTTCCATTCCTCGTGCAAGTGATGTCTACCTGTCTCACTAATCCAGCTCAAGGACTAGAATTATGTTATCTGCAACAGGCTATTTTTGAAACTTCCATAAAACTTACAAATGATAACCCTGTGTGTCACAAGCTCTTGAATAAAAGATGATGACTGCGCTTGCAGTTTCTAAATGACAGGTGATCGGAATCGGCCGCCATTCTGAAAGAGCTATATGACGCCCAATTTTGTTGTTTAGGTGACCGTTTTTAAAGTGTGCGGCTAGGTATGGCAACACGTTGGGAACACAAATGACGCAGAAAATCTAGTTTTTGGACCAAAGTGCTGCTGAATTGTAACTGCTGATGCCAGCTTCAGGGGGGGGGGGGGGGGGGTAATTTTTGATCGTGTTTAAGGACGAGTCCATATATAACGAACTACTTATTATAATGACAACATTTCGAGGAACTATCGAGTTCGTTATAAATTGGTTTGACTGTAATAATATATTTTATGGTGGCTTTAAATTTTTCATTGAATATGCATGAAATGTTCCATGGTGGAAGCTTCATGCGAAAGAAAATGTATATGTATGTGAAGGTGGGGTAATGCGACGGTAGTTTGGCCCTTTAATAAAATTTTTGCAAATTCATGTGATTGTAATGACTGCTGGATGACAACGTAATTATTCATCGCGCTGCTGAGTAGCGAAATGCAATGTGAAAGTTGGAACAGGGAAAGGGAGGTGATGGGACGGAGGTGCCAACAAATCAAAAAGCCTTGCTGAAAGTTCAGTGCGGAAATAAACGGGGAGAACGCACAACTCTTACTAGTAACTGAACGTTTATTTGTAAGGATGGGCGAAAGTAAAGAATGAAAAATGGACCCCAACGTCATGGTAAGCAGTAAATATAAAGGAGTGCAACCTGGAACAGGGATGTAGAAAAAGGACGGGACGAGTACTTTCCTCTTTTATTCGTCTGAGTTCCAGGTTGTTCTCCTGTATACTTACTGAATATGCATCAACAAGTGTTCCTGTTAAGGGTGGGATGTGGAAGTGAAAACGTTTTTTTTATGGGAATAAATTGGTGAAGTTTGGCATTCAGGTGTGATTTGTTATGCCGATATCTTAACTGAAATGAGGTTTGTGCTATCCATTATAGTTTTTGAGTTACAGTACTTGACAGCTTCTAATGGTCATCCCCAAATTAAT